>NC_025997.2:75926789-76072146 GCF_000442705.2 Elaeis guineensis
TACACAATGTGATAGAAGAATAACCCTTTTATTCATTTATAGTCAAAATTATAAATTTGCCCTTAGATTTGTACAGAAATATGTCAGCCAATCTGGCATCTAGGGCACACATCTAACAAACTCCCACTTGACCTAATACCAATTGGCTACATATCTAAGTTCCATCTTCTCAAGGTGGGCTTCGATCTTCTGCTGGCCTAATGGCTTTGTCAGCGGGCCTGCGACATTGTCTGTGGAGTCGACTCTCTTGACCTCGACATAATCTTTTTCGAGGTAATCAAATGGAATCGCCGCTCGATGTGCTTAGACTTTTGGTGAGATCTTGGCTCCTTAGCTAGGGCTATGGCATCATTATTGTCGCAGTAAAGAGGTATGGCATCCGATGACATCACTCCAAGCTCTACGGCAAACTTCTTTACCAGAATGCCTCCTTCGCAGCTTCTGATGCAGCAATGTACTCTGCCTCCATAGTGGAATCAGCAATCACCGTCTACTTGAAATTCTTCCAGCTGACTGCACCACCATTGCAAATGAACAAACTCCCAGATGTCGACTTTCGATCATCTATATCAGACATAAAGTCTGAGTCTGTATATCCCTGAATCTGGAGTTCTCCATTCCTAAAGACTAGAAACGTATCCTTAGTCCTTCTCAGGTACTTAAGAATACATTTCACAAAAGTCTAGTGCTCTTCATCTGGATTCGATTGATATCTGCTTGTGACACTCACAGCATGGGCTATATCAGGTCGTGTACATAGCATGGCATACATGAGGCTCCCTATTGCCGAAGCATAAAGGATCTTGCTCATGCGTTCAATCTCCTCAGGTGTGCTAGGGCACATCTTCTTGGAGAGATGAATGCCATGTCTAAAAGGCAATAAACCTCTTCTGGAGTTTTCCATGCTAAACTTTTTTAGTACCTCCTCTATGTACATCTTCTGTGAAAGTCCCAGCATCCTATTTGGTCTATCTCTATAGATCTTAATACCCAGTATAAAGGATGCCTTTCCTAGATCTTTCATAGAGAACTCCTTAGACAACCATACTTTGACTGAGGTCAACATGAGAATATCATTCCCAATTAGGAGGTTGTCATCTACATACAATACGAGAAAGATAACTGCGCTCTCACTGACCTTTTTGAACACACATGGTTCCTCCTCATTCTTGATGAAACCAAACATTTTGATCACATCATTGAAACGAGTATTCCAACTCCGAGATGCTTGCTTAAGTCCATAAATGGACCTTTGCAGCTTGCAGATCTTGTGATCATCATCACTGGATGTGAAACCAAGTGGCTGTTCCATATAGATATCTTCCTCAAGATGTCCATTTAAGAACATCATTTTTACGTCCATCTGCCATATTTCATAATCGAAATAGGCTGCAACAGCAAGCAATTTGCGGATGGATTTTAGCATGGCTACGGGTGAGAAGGTATCCTGATAGTCAATACCTTCGCGCTGACTATAACCTTTCGCTACGAGCCTAGCCTTGAATGTCTCCATATTTCCATCTGCACCTATCTTTCTCTTGAAGATCCATTTACACCCAATAGGTACAATACCTTCAGGTGGATCTACCAAGGTCTAGACTTGGTTTGAGTGCATCGAGTCAATTTCTGATCTCATTGCCTCTAACCATTTCTCGGAGTCGATATCTGATATCGCCTCGTCATAGGTCATCACCATGAGCCCCATTTTTTGTGAGGAACATTTCCTCTACATTCTCTTGTATGGTACCTGGTATCTTTCAGGAGGATGGAAAACCCTAGTCGATCTACGAGGTGGAAGAGGTTGTGTTAAGATTGGTTCTGATTGATTAGGTTCCTCAGGTTCTTTAGCTCGTTGCTCTTGTGAGACATTCTCCTTGAGCTTAATTATTCTTCCGATGTCACCATCTTGAATAAACTATTTTTTCAAAAAAATAGTATTTTGACTTACAATCACATTATGGTCTTCCAGAATATAAAAATAATATCCTAATGACTCTTTAGGATATTCTATGAATCGAGCTCTAAAAGATCTGAACTCTAACTTGTCCGTCTATTGTCTCTGTTGGGAATAGTGTCCCAAAGTCAATCATCAGCCTGTTGACGGTTGTGCTCCTTTTGTATTAGTACATGAATTATAATTAAATAAAAATTATTTTGATATTTTTTTCATCACAAATATTTCATCTTCTAATGAACTCCTGTGTTGTGGTGAAGTCCTTAGGACTATTTAGACTCGACAAAAGAGGATTTGTCGCTAAGTCTTTAAACCTGTTCGCGACCAAATGATACGTTGTTATCAAGGATGACAACGTTTATCGAGCATAGATCGTTGTGTGCCATATGGGTTGGTTGTCCTCATAACCAAGGAGTGTGGAGACACTGGTATGGCATACAGGTGAGATGTAATGGTACATCTGCACTGAATGTGACCAACTCCGGAGCTATTTCTGCTGTCAAGATTTGCTCCGATGGGATATGGGTATAAATGTCCCTCCGACCTGAGACCGCCACGGTGACTTGCAAGCAACTCACTGCACTTAGGCACTAGACTACCTGAATTTCTAATTCAGTGACGGAAGGCTGCTGGGTGTAGTCAAGTACTTGACTTGTCGGTGCGTGTGTCAAGATGGGATTGACCACTCCAGTTTAGGAGCTGTGTATAGTCGTATTTCAATTTAGCAAAACTTTGGCCAGGATAGTCCTAGTGAAGAGTCACAGGACTAATTGAGTTGAGCATGATTCGGATGATCTCATCAGGGTTAACAGTTTAACCCTGAGTCATCCTAAACACAGGGGTCAAAAGGGATGAATTATACGGTAACCATATTCACATAGGTTCTGAATGTTGCGATTGCGACTATTCGACCTATCCGATCGTCGAGTACCATTGCTAGATGGTCACTTCGATTAGTACAGGAATTGGTTTCTGTGCTACCGGCTTAGGTTCGAACCTGTGAGGTCACACACATTAGAGGTTCCTTTCTGATCTGATGGCTGATTATGAGTCTTATGTATCTGAGACTCTATGATTGAGAATTAAGATTCTCTGATCATGAGTTTCATACATTTTGGGTACCGGGATCAAAATTTTGAATTTCAAATTTTGAATTTGAAATTTGAACTCTTTGATCAGGGTTTCATATCGATGGTCTCTGATGCCTAATTGCCTATCAGATTTGGACTCAATATTTATGAGAAGTTTAATTAGTAATTTGATCGCTAATTAACTTAATTTGATTGAGTAATTATTTTTAGATCAAGTCCAATTGAATTAGATTCAGTTTGGATTGACCCGATTAGGTTAAGGTTGATCTAATCGCTAAGGTGGCTTAGTCCCTGATTTGATCAGGGGTTAGGTTTAGTTAATTCCTGATTTGATTAGGATTTTATTGAGCCTAATTAAGCCTAATTATATTGGGTTTAATCTGGTCTAATTGTGCTTAACCTATTTTAATTAGGTTGGCTCAATTTGAATCAAACCACCTTGTTTTAAATTCCCTGCGCCACCCAACTTCCTTGCACCCATTTGAATTCACGAGAAGAAATTTTCTCATGAATTTTCTCCCATGCAAAGCTCTCTCACGCCCATGTTTTTGGTGTCAATTATTTGGATTAACTTGGTTTGTTACCCATCCAAATTCAAAGGGGTTTTGAATTTGAATGGATAACCAAATAATCATGCGCTAGCTTATCCTCTTTTGTGCGCCCTATATTCCACACAAGAAATAGTTTCTCGTGAAAGTCTCCACATACAAAAAAGAAAAAAAAAGGCCACGCCATCTCTTCTTTCTCGCACAAATGGATGAGGATAAGATTGGTTGATACTTGAATTCAAATTTGATTTGAATTTAAGTGAGCAACCACCTCTTCTTATCCACTCACACGCTTTCAACATCTCTTGCGATGTTTTATAAAATGAGAAAGGGAGGGGGCGTGGGCAATAAAAGAAAGAAGAGATAAGGGGTGTGGGGAGGTTCTGAAAAAATTTTAAAGTGTTCAAAATTTATCGAGAGGAGAGAAAAAGGAGAGAGAAGTGGGCGCAGGATTTTTGGTGTGTACCCTAGGGTTTCTACCTAGGGTTCGGGAAGTGAGATTGGTATGCCACGAGAGTCGTGAATCCACCAAATTTTAGAAAGAGATCCATCAGCCTCTCAACCAATCGTATAGACGATCTGGAGCATCCGAGGAGTCGGCATACATCGATCGAAGGAGTTCGATCAACATCAGCCATCAAAAGGGTGAAATCACGAACTAGCATTCGTGAGGAATCGATCAGACGGGAGCTTCGTGTGGACGATCCGCAGAGGCCAGACACTAGTGTGGCTGCGACGTAAAGATCAGAGCCCTTCGACGGTGATCAGATTGCGATGATCGACTACCCGCAAAAGGTGATGTGTTCTGAACACAGTACAGTAAAAAGTTTACTATTTCAAATTTGAATTTCAAATTTAAATGCATGCTGTTGTATCATATTTAGATCTTAGTGTAGGGTTAATTAGTATTAATTAATGAGATTAATTAATAATTTCATTGTAAAATAATAATTTTGAAAAAGTTTTAAAATTATCATTTTGCCCCTGCACTGAATTTTCGCTTCAAATGGTATCAGAGCATGGTTCTAGAATATGATATACATATGCATGCATAGATTAAGGTGTAATCTATAAGTTTAAATTTAAAATTCAAAATTTCAAATTTAAAATTCAAAATTTCAAATTTGAAATTTAAAATTTGAAATTTGAAATTTGTTAGAAGTTTCAAATTTGAAATTCAAAATTTAAAATTTGAATTTTGAATTTGAATTTTGAAATTTGAAATTTGGAATTTGGAATTTGAAATTTGTTTAAAATTTTAAATTTAAATTTAAAATTCAAAATTCAAAATTTGAAATTCAAAATTCAAAAATTTAAAATTCAAAGATTGGAAATTTAAAATTTGGTTGAAATCTCAAATTTAAAATTTAAAATTTAAAATTTGAAATTTAAAATTTGAAATTCAAAATTTAAATTTTAAAATTAGTATATTTAGATATACTTGATCCAAGTAGTAAGTAATCTAATTGGGTTGGTTGCCATGGCCGTCCGATCATAGGAGAAAAGTAGGGTTTAAAGGCCCTCTCTACCCATTCGATGGGGTCTCCTATGGCGGTAGGGGTGCCGATGCAATTATATCCCATGTCGATGAAGTAGCGAAATGACTTAATTATAAAATTTATAATGAATGTGTTAGATTAGATCTAAAAAAAATTCATGATTTATTTTGAGTTATTTTTTGTTATGAAATGAGCAATAGGATTGCTGTTTATGAAATATGCTGATCCGTTTGTGAAATGAGTCAACACATTTGGTGAACAGAAAATAAAATTTTTCAAAATTTGAAAATTATTTTCGAAATGCCAAACCCTAACTCATCAGCTAAGTACTTAATTAAAAGAATTAAGTGTTGTTTAGTAGGTCTAGAATTGTGAATTAAGACCTAAGACAATTGCATAAACTTGTGGGTCAATGGGTTAGATAAATTAGGTCCATAATTGGGTTAGACCTAAGGTTAGCTTAAAAAATGGACTAAATGGAGTAATTGGTTAAATCTAATCAAAAGTTGAATTAGATTAGGTCAAGGATACTCTAGACTCAACTTCAATAGTTGTAGTTGAATGGGTCTCTGTCTTTAACTAGACCAAGATGGACTTAATTCATGGCTACGCGGTGGAGCCCTATTTACTAAGTTGATCAAAATTAAAATTAATGAACCGATTGGTGTCTAAGATAAGTTCGACAGTTTTGACCAGTGGTTCTTAAGCGGGAGCTACTCGCATTGATTTGATCATTGACGAGTTAATGGCAAATCCCCACCACTGATCTCACTTACCTAGTCAATCTGGTAAGTTAGATTTTGATTAGATCACTTGGTGATTAGAGCTCACCCATGTCATTAGGTAAATCAGTGTAACTGATTTAGGTACTCCTAATGCCAGCTTTAATTAAATCCTTTTTAATCTGACTTGGTGAAGTAAGTGGGAGAATTGAAATTGGCTAGATGATTTCTTCTCTACTATCCTTTAATAAAATCCTCAAAAATTATTAGATCCCTAAAATGATTAAGTTATAATGATAACTAAGTCAATGCCTCCCATTAAGTGAGTGATAATGAGTCCATTAGTTCAATGATCATTGGAGGCCCAAAGGCCTGGTGCTCATTGGTTAATGAAATTATCATTCATAATATGATAATTTGGTTGAGTCTTTCTGATGGTGGTTAGGTTGGCCGGCCAAAGTCGGGCCTGATCATTTATTGGTCTGATTCACCAAATTAAGTCATGTTAATGGTTGGACCTAACCAAATCTTTTCAGTGGAGGCCAAAGCCTACTGATTAGGTTCTGGGACAAAATCAATTACTAGTTGTTTAGAGAAACAACTAGTTAAGAACCTACCCATAGATGCACATGGGTTGACCAACCAAAGTTAGGCTCGTGTGTAGTCTGTGTGGATTTTAGTACCCATTAAGGAATTAAAGTAATTCCTCAAATTGGAGGTTGAGGCTACCAGTTCATAAAAATATTAGGAAAAACTTTAGACTAAAGTCCAAGTCTTTAGTATTAATTTATGTACTAATAGAGGTATGGTTTTTCTTTATACAGCTATGGCCACTACCCTGTCGCTTCGGTCATTATTAGATAATGACAAGCTCATGGGACCTAATTTCGATAGCTGGTATCAAAAATTAAAAATCGTCTTTGAGCATGAGCGGATCCTTTATGTAGTAATGGATCCAGCACCTGAGGAGCCAGCTCCGAATGCTAGTAAGGCGATCCGAAACACTTATCAGAAGTGGCTCAATGACCGCACCACCGTCCGATGTATTATGCTGGCAGCAATGAATGACGAGTTCAGCCGCAGGTTTGAGAACGCCCAGCCACAAGAGATGCTTCAAATGTTGAACGACTCCTTTGGCACGCCTGATGACATTGAAAGGCACAAAACTAGTTGTGCCATTTTCAATGCTCGGATGAGGTATGGGGCCTTAGTCACTGATCATGTACTGTACATGATCGAGATGATTGAGCACCTAAGCAAATTGGGTTTTCCTCTGCATGAGCAGCTCGGTAAGGATGCGATCCTTAATTCCTTACCCAAGTCCTTCCTCCCATTCCTTACTCATTTTCGAATGACAAAGCCTGCAGTAAACTATCACGGGTTGTTGGGGTTGCTGCAGAACTTTGAGAAGGATCACCAGCTCTATAAGGAGTCGGTGAATGTAGTGGGAGGGTCTTCTTCTCATCGTCGACCCTTTGGGAAGGGGAAGAAGAACAAGAAGAACAAGAACAAGAAGGTGCAGCCTCATGCTGGGACGGTTGCACAGGGTAGACCAAGAAGGGCAAGCCCGATCAGAGTCAGGCGGAGTGCTTCTTTTGCAAGAAGCAGGGGCATTGGAAGAGGAACTGTCCTCAATACATTGCCTCCCTGGACCCGAACAGGCTGAAGAAGAAGCAAGGTAATTATATGATAACTCCTTGCAACTTTTCCATTTATGATACTACTGCCTGGGTATTGGATACCGAAAGCCCTTATCATATTTGTAATTCGATGTAGGGTCTGCAGATCAGTAAGAGATTTGATGAAGGCGAGAGTTCCTGAACGTTGGAGATGGAAGCAAAGTTCCAGTTCTAGCTTTAGGAATCATGAGTCTTGTAATCAATTCTCGTAATGTAATTCTGAGTGAATGTCACTATTGTCCAAGCTTTTTATTAAATATTATTTCTGTAGGCTTTTTGGCCATGTACGGTTATGATTTTTTAATAAAAGAAAATATTTGCAATATCATTTTGAATGGTGTTACAATATTTGTTGGATAATTAAATAATAGAATTTACTTACTATCACAGCCTGTTAATGTGGTTCAAAACTTCGGTAAATGCCCTAGAATAGATAATGTGTCAGAAGTCTACCTTTGGCACTGTAGGCTAGGTCATATCAATAAGAACAGGATAAACAGGTTGGCTCAAAAAGGAATTCTTGAACTTGGTGATTGTGAATCACTTCCAACCTGTGAGTCTTGTCTTCTTGGAAAGATGATCAAGTCACCTTTTATTGGAAAAAGTGAGCGAGCCAGTGAACTCTTGGGTCTGGTACATTCTGATGTATGTGGACCTATGAGCTCAAGTGTAAGAGGTGGATATTTCTACTTCATAACCTTCACAGATGACCTATTGAGGTATGGGTATGTCTACTTAATGAAGCATAAGTCGGAGTCGTTTGAAATATTCAAACTATTTCGAAATGAGGTAGAAAAACAAACTGGAAAGTGTATTAAAATTCTTCGATCTGATCGAAGAGGTGAATACCTTTCCAATGAGTTTCTGACGTATCTAGGGAGAATGGGATTCTCTCTCAGTGGACTCCTCCTGGAACACCATAGCATAATGGTGTGTCTGAAAGAGGAATCGGACCTTATTGGATATGGTTCAATCCATGATGGGGTTTGCTGGTCTGCCGATCTCCCTCTGGGGATATGCGCTCGAATGGCTTGTTACCTTCTAAATAGAGTTTCGAGTAAGTCTGTAGCCAAAACGCCATATGAGATATGGATAGGACGTAAGCCAGTACTCTCGCACCTTAGGGTTTGGGGGTGTCGCTTATGTTAAACGTTTAATTACAGACAAGCTTGGACCTAGGTCTGACAAGTGTAATTTTATAGGGTACCCAAAAGAGATCAAAGGGTATTATTTCTACCTTGCTGATGAGCAAAAGGTGTTTGTCAGTCTTAAGGCAATCTTTTTAGAAAAGGAGTTCCTTAGTGAAGGAACTGTTGCCTCTAAGGTCGAACTTGACGAAGTTCGAAGGTAAAAAACTGACACATGTTACTGAACCTGAACCGGATTTGATTAGATCAGATCCGGAGCCCATTGATTATGCACCCTTAAGGCGGTCTGGTAGAGTACCACATCAACCGGACAGATACTATGTTTCTTGATCCGGGATGGCGATCCTGTCGAACTTGATGAAAACGATGAGGATCCGATCACCTACATGGATGCAATGCAGAGACCTGACTCTGAGAAATGGCTAGAGGCCATGAAATCGAAATGGAGTCCATGAAGGTCAACGATGTGTGGACATTGGTTGACTCACCCGAAGAGTGAAACCCATAGGGTGTAAGTGGTCTTCAAGAGGAAGAGGGGTGCAGAGGAAAGGTGGAGACCTATAAAGCCCATCTGGTTGCCAAGGGATATCGTCAAGTTATGGTATAGACTATGACGAGATTTTTCTCCTGTGGCAATGCTCAAATCCATTCGGATTATGCTTGCGATAGCTGCCCATCTAGACTATGAAATCTGGCAGATGGATGTGAAGACAGCTTTCCTAAATGGAGAGCTGGACGAAGAGGTGTATATGATACAACCTGAAGGGTTCACATCCACAGATGAGTCTAAGGTATGCAAGCTACAAAGGTCCATTTATGGACTTAAGCAGGCATCTCGGAGTTGAACATACGTTTTGATAGGACGATCAAAACGTATGGCTTCGTTAAGAATGGAGAAGAGCCCTGCATTTATAAGTGGGCTAATGGTCTAGTAGTAGTATTTCTTGTATTGTATGTGGATGACATTCTCTTAATCGAGAATGATGTCCTACATTACAGGGAATAAAGATTTGGCTATCGTCACAGTTCTCCATGAAGGATCTGGGAGAAGCTTCCTACATCCTAGGGATGAGGATCTATAGGGATAGATCCAAAAGGTTGCTTGGCTTATCCCAGTCCACGTACATTGATACTATGCTGAAAAAGTTCAGCATGGAGAATTTCAAGAAAGGCTAGCTACTGATAGGCCATGGAATTTCTCTCTCGAAAAGGATTATCCGACAACACCTCAAGAGAGAGAGGTATGGGTAGGATTCATATGCTTCGGCAGTGGGATCTATCATGTACGCCATGACATGTACACAACCAGATGTGGCATACTCACTAGGGGTAGTGAGTAGATACCAATCTGATCCAGGGGAGAATCACTGGAAGGTTGTTAAAACCATCCTGAAGTATTTAAGAAATACTAAGGACAGTGGCTTGTATATGGTGAATCGGACTTGAGACTTATAGGGTTTACAGACTCTAGTTTCCAGACTGATCGCGATGACAGCAAGAGTGTGTCAGGATTTATTTTTACCCTTAATGGTGGGGCTGTCTGCTGGAAGAGTTTCAAGCAGCACACTGTGGCTGATTCAGGATGCGAGGCAGAGTTTATTGCTGCATTAGATGCTGCCAAAGAAGCGTGTGGCTGAGGAAATTCATCACCGAGCTCGGAGTAGCACCCTCCCTTGTTGGTTCAGTTTTGCTCTACTGTGACAGCTCTGGAGCCATGCTCAGGTGAAGGACCGAAGGCACACCAGCGGATGAAGCATATTCTATGCCGCTACCATCTCATCTGGGAGATCACGGATCAAGGTAATGTCAACCTTCAGAAGATCGACAGAAAGGAGAACTGGCCGACCCATTCACTAAAGCCATTACGGTGAAGGAGTTCAATGACTATAAGTCGAAGATGGGTATTAGATACTACACCATTGGCTTTAGGCCAATAGGAGATTGTTGGGAATAGTGTCCCAAAGCCAATCGTCAGCCTGTTGACGGTTGTGCTTCTTTTATATTAGTACATGAATTATAAATAAATAAAAGTTATTTTGATATTTTTTTCATCACAAATGTTTCATCTTCTAATGAACTCCTGTGTTGTGGTGAAGTCCTTAGGACTATTTAGAGTCGACAAAGGAGGATTTGTCACTTAGTTCTTAAACCTGTTCGCGACCAAATGATACGTTGTTACCAAGGATGATAACGTTTATCGAGCATAGGTCATTGTGTGCCATATGGGTTGGTTGTCCTCGTAACCAAAGAGTGTGGAGACACTGGTATGGCATACAGGTGAGATGTATTGGTACATCTGCACTGAATGTGACCGACTCTGGAGCTATTTCTGCTGTCAAGATTTGCTCCGATGGGATATGGATATAAATGTCCCTCCGACTTGAGACCGCCACGGTGACTTGCAAGCAACTCACTGCACTTAGGCATTGGTCTACCTGAATTTCTAATTCAGTGACGGAAGGCTGCTGGGTGTAGTCAAGTACTTGACTTGTCGGTGTGTGTGTCAAGATGGGATTGACCACTCCAGTTTAGGAGCTATGTACAGTCGTGTTTCAATTTAGCAAAACCTTGGCCAGGGTAGTCCTAGTGAGGAGTCACAAGACTAATTGAGTTGAGCACGATTCGGATGATCTCATCAGGGTTGACAGTTTAACCCTGAGTCATCCTAAACATAGGGGTCAAAAGGGATGAATTATACGGTAACCATATTCACGTAGGTTCTGAATGTTGCGATTGTGACTATTCGACCTATCTGATCGTCGGGTACCATTGCTAGATGGTCACTTCGATTAGTACAGGAATTGGTTCCTGTGCTACCGGCTTAGGTTCGAACCTGCGGGGTCACACACATTAGAGGTTCCTTTCTGATCTGATGGCTGATTATGAGTCTTATATATCTGGGACTCTGTGATTGCGAATTAGGATTCTCTGATCATGAGTTCCACACATTTTGGGTATCGGGGTCAAAATTTTGAATTTCAAATTTTGAATTTGAAATTTGAACTCTTTGATCAGGGTTTCATATCGATGGTCTCTGATGCCTAATTGCCCATCGGATTTAGACTCAATATTTATGAGAAGTTTAATTAGTAATTTGATCACTAATTAACTCAATTTGATGGAGTAATTATTTTTAGATCAATTCCAATTGAATTGGATTCAGTTTGGATTGACCCGATTAGGTTAAGTGTTGATCTAATCGCTAAGGTGGTTTAGTCCCTGATTTGATCAGGGGTTAGGCTTAGTTAATTCTTGATTTGATTAGGATTTTATTGAACCTAATTAAGCCTAATTGTGTTGGGTTTAATCTGGTCTAATTGTGCTTAACCTATTTTAATTAGGTTGGCTCAATTTGAATCAAACCACCTTGTTTTAAATTCCCTGCGCCACCCAACTTCCTTGCACCCATTTGAATTCACGAGAAAAAGTTTTCTCATGAATTTTCTCTCATGCAAAGCTCTCTCATGCCCATGTTTCTGTGCACCAATTATTTGGATTAACTTGGTTTGTTATCCACCCAAATTCAAAGGGGTTTTGAATTTGAATGGATAACCAAATAACCATGCGCCAGCTTATCCTCTTTTGTGTGCCCCATATTCCACACGAGAAATGGTTTCTCGTGAAAGTCTCCATGCACAAAAAAAAAGGCCACGCCATCTCTTCTTTCTCGCACAAATGGATGAGGATAAGATTGGTTGACACTTGAATTCAAATTTGATTTGAATTTAAGTGAGCAACCACCTCTTCTTATCCACTCACATGCTTTCAACATCTCTTGCGATGTTTTATAAAATGAGAAAGGGAGGGGGTGTGGGAAATGAAAGAAAGAAGAGATAAGGGGCATGGGGAGGTTCTGAAAAAATTTTGAAGTGTTCAAAATTTATCGAGAGGAGAGAAAAAGGAGAGAGAAGTGGACGCAGGGTTTTTGGTGTGTATCCTAGGATTTCAACCTAGGGTTCGGGAAGTGAGATTGGTGTGCCACGAGTGTTGTGAGTCCACCAAATTTCAGAGAGAGATCCATCAGCCTCTCAACCAATCGTGCAGATGATCCGAAGCATCCGAGGAGTTGGCACACATCGATCGAAGGAGTTCGATCAACATCAGCCATCAAAAGGGTAAAATCACGAACTCGCATTCGTGAGGAACCGATCAGATGGGAGCTTCATGTGGATGATCCGCAGAGGCCAGACACTAGTGTGGCTGTGACATGAAGATCAAAGCCCCCCAACGATAATCAGATTGCGGTGATTGACTACCTGCAAAAGGTGATGTGTTCTGAACACAGTATAGTAAAAAGTTTACTATTTCAAATTTGAATTTTAAATTTAAATGCATGCTATTGTATCATATTTAGATCCTAGTGTAGGGTTAATTAGTATTAATTAATGAGATTAATTAATAATTTCACTGTAAAATAGTAATTTTGAAAAAGTTTTAAAATTACCATTTTGCCCCTGCACTGAATTTTTGCTTCACACTTTTCTATGTGCCAAGGTTGAGAAGATCTTCTACTAGAGCGAAGAATGATAGAAGAAAGCTATAGTTTGAGAGTTGATTCCACAGTCAAGATCAAAGTGTTGATCAAGATTCTAAAGGGTTGAAATCCTACTTGGAGAAGAAGGATCTACCATGAGAAGAACAATTCGAAATTGATCCCAGTGGATATCCGTAGAAGGCAAACATGTGTGCGGCTTGAGGACTTTTGAACTTGAGATCATCGATAGCAATGAATTTCTACCCGCGCTAAGGTATTGAGATTTGATCTTATACTTATTTTATTTTTTAGATTATATGTGTGTCTTTACTTTTGGGCTTAGGTAAGATTAGATATGATCTTATGCATTTTAAACTAATTGGTTTTTCACTGCAATTGTAAAGATTTTTGAAATCTATACATGCACCCTATCTGACGTTCTAACAATAATCATCCCTGGCCTGCATGTCAAATGGCCCACACACATCCATGTGCACCAGGACAACTTTCTCCATATCCCATAAAGGGTAACTTGGTCTTTTTTCTTTGAAGGCAAGATTCACAAGCTGGATATGACTAAGAATCAAAAGAGTCAAAGATCTCATCTTTTTCCAATTTGTTTTTCTTGTCCTCTTTAATATGGCCAAGCCTAAGGTGTCATATATACTTCTGGTTAACTTCATCTCTGGATCTTTCTTGACCTTCGGTATTTCTTACTTGCATATTTATATTCACACTCGCATCAACATGTAAGTAATAAAGACTGTCAATTAAAAGACCACATGTAATCAATTTATTTCACAAATAAATGGATCAAAAGTCATTATTAAAATTGAAATCATATCCATCCTATGCAAGTACAGATACAGAAATCAAATTTTGACTAGTTATAGGTACAAAATAATAGTCTTTTAAATTTAATCTAAATTCTGACGGTAATTAAAGAGGGTAGGTGCCAATGGCTTCTGCAACAATCTTTGCTCTATTGCCGACTCAAAAGATCATGTCACCTTGCCTCAACCTCCTACTTTCTATTAGATCCTGCATTGAAGTATATATATGAGCACTAGAACCAAAGTCTAATACCCAACTAAAAGTAGAAGAAACTGTTAGGTTAGATTCAATTACGAGAAAACTTGACATACCTTCCAAAGGTGTGTCACCCTTCTTGGTCTTCAGGCTTTCCAGATAGAGTGGATAGTTCCTCCTCCAATGGCCATCAGCATCATAATGGAAACACTTTTCTTTCACTACAGCCTTCTTTGGAGCATTCTTCTTTGGCTTATTCTCCTTTTTCTACTTCTTCACAGGCTTATTTTTCTTCTTCCAATCAGACTTTCCCTTAGATGAAGGAGCCCACTCCATAGCAAAAAAAATATCCCATGAACTTTTCAAGGTTTCCTCAGCAGTGACCAACATGTTGACCAACTCAGGTATGGTGCAGTCCAACTTATTCATATGAAAATTTATAATAAATTGACTATATGAACTTGTAAGGGATTGCAGGATCAAATCTACTTGCAATTTCTTTTGCATATTCATCCTAAGCTTCTCAAGCTCCTTAAGATCCTTGATCATTGTCATACAATGTTCATAGACTGACTGCCTTTCATACATCTTCATATTGAAGAGCCTCTTGGATACTTCAAAATATGTAATACGACTCTGCTCACCATTAAACTCTTGTAGGTAGTGATCGTAGCCTTGGCAGTAGGCATATGTGCTCATACTGGCTCTACAACTCATTTAATATGGAAGCCAGTACATAGAACTTAATCCGACTGTCATCATCTGTCCATTTATCAAATGCTACTCTTTGCTTAGTACTAGAATGTTTGGTAAAACTGGAGGGTCTTGATCAAGAACATGTTCTAATTTCTCTGAAATCAAGACAATCTTTCTGAGCCATTCTTTAAAAATAGTTCCAATCAAACAATTGGACTCAAGGATGCAGGCTAGAGGGTTCGAAGCTGACATAGTTTAACTGTGAGAGTAGAGATTCAAGTTAGATATGTATGCTTAAACTTTATATTTGCTCTAGGGACTTTAAGAAGCAAATAGCTCCCACTAATTTTTTAGATCCTTACACTCCCTGGGTAGAGAAGCAAAAATTCTAATGTGACAACTAGATTTCTAGTGGGTGCTGTAGTTTCACCAATGCTGTGCACCTCACCTGATAGTTATTGATAACACATACACTGATACGAGGATAACTCTTTGCCCTGATGCTTCTTTAAGCATGTTGTAGTGTCTTAATCTCTAAGTTTTATGGGTTCACCTGACAGTTATTGACCATACTCCTTATTTAAACCTAACCCACATTCACTAGTAGTTGCAAAACTATCATTGGCGCCCACACCTGATAGTTATTGGGTCCAATCCTATCTTAACTTTGGAGCAATACTTTGCTAATAGAGTGGTTACGTGTTTCTGATGCAACTGAACCACTATGACCAATCGAGAACAATCAACACTAGTAGCACGTCCGCACATCTACAATGGTGGAAGACTTCTAGACTTAATATTCATGAAGAGATTTGATTCAGGTCTCATCTAATCAGTCATCAAATATCTGATCTAATTAGCATGGGCCAAACCAAACTATCAAGTTACCATATTCAAGACACCATCTTCCAAATTGATCAGATAAGTGGAGATTGATGAGAGATTCTCCCTTGAAGGATCAAGAGTCCTAATTAAATAACCACCTCTTAATTACTTACCTTAGACATCAATTACTTAATTGATCCAAATAGGTTTACTTAAATGAATAAGGCTCAAGCTGTAGAGCCGAATTAGATCTTTAGGTTAATCGATTCTACATATGGATATCAATCGATTTGATCCATAATGATTGTATGATATAAAGCTCTATTGACCTAATCCTAATCAATACTTGACTCAGTTTAATCAATCATTAAATTAATTTAGTTCAATTATGTTTAAATAAAAATTCTAAATGTAATCCAATTATATGACCTAATTTGATCTATCCATGACCAAATCCTCATGCTTAAACACAAATTTTAGATCTTAAAATTAAATTTTAGATCTAAATTTTTTGCATGAAAAGTAAGTTTTGATCTCAAAACTAATTTTCAGATTTCAACATACAACCAAATATTCGTATATGAATTAAATTCAGATCTAGTCTAAATTTCAGATTTTGACATGCCATCATATATCTCATATATAAATTAAAATTTAGATCTAATTTAAATTTTAGATCCTGACATGCCATCATATATCTCATATATGAAACAAAATTTAGATCTAGACAAAATTTTAAATCTATGCATGTCTTCATGTATCTCATACATAAACTAAAAAAAATGTCTAAACAAATTTTAGATGCAAGTATGCCATCATATATCTCATATATAATTTATAAATAAGATCTAAACAAATTTCAAATCTAAATCGAACATTCATACATCTCATGTATCATTAGAAATCAGATTTTTGAAAACTCTTTTCAAAACTTGCATGTTATTTTCATACATATGAACTCATGACTCTAATGCCACTGTTGAAATTTCATATGGTACTTGTGTACGTAGATTTCAAAACCCTTTTAAAGAATAACACAGCAGAACAATACATTACAATCCCTTATAATGTAGAATATGCATACATATGGTCAAAACACCTAAAGATCTAGTTCATATGATGAAAATAATATATGCTGATTTTTAATCTGAAAATAAAACATGTGATTAGATCACATACCTATTTTTTTTTCTTGAATCTAGATTTGGAGAATGAACAAGTTCTCTCTTAGCTACACAAGTGCTCGGCCACTATGGGTATCCACATAGGAACAACTTAGATTGCTCCTCTTCTTTTTTTTACATGCAATGATCAACCTTTGATTAGCATTTAGATCCTTTAGATCAACCCTGTGATTAGCCTTTTCTTCTTCCTTGGATCTTTTTTGATGTAGATCCACCACCAAGGAAAGATTAAAAGAAAGAAAGGATGCCCAAATACCTTATGGGCATGTGGATGCTAGGATGCCCAAGCTCTTGGGTGTTGGAGAAAGAGGGAGAGAGGGGAAGTGCGGGGACTTGGAAGGGCTGGTGTGGAGGTTTTGTTGTTCCATAAGGCTAAGAGGGGATCCCTTTAAATAGGCCTTTAATTGGATTCCAAACCAAACTCCAATCTCTATTTAAAGAGGATTCCTAATCTCATTAGGATTTCTTCTTTTAAAGCCTTAAACACTCCTTATCTCATAAGGAAAAGGGATGAGGTGCTAACTATTGGCCCTCTAGGATTCCTCACGCCAGAAGAAGATGGGCATGCATCTTTCTCATGCTATCAAATAGCCCATGCGCCAAAATCATGTTAAGAAATATATCCTAAAGTCAATCATTTAGATGATTGTGCTCTTTGTAATTATATATAAATTATGAAATAATAAAAATTATTTGATATTTTTCATCACAAGTTGTATATCTTCTTTATTAGAATTCTTATGTTGTGATGAAGTCCTTAGAACTATATGACAATCGATAAAGAAAGATTTATTGAATAGTTCTTAAATATGTTCATGATCAAATAATACGTCATTATAAGATGATGACGTTCGTTGAATATAGATCGTTGTATGCTATATAAGTTGGTTGTCCTCTTAACCAAGGAATATGAAGACACTGGTATGGCATACAGATGAGATATAGGAGTATATCATCACCGAATAAGTGACTCACCTGCAGAGTGCTCTACTATCAAGAGCGGCTCATAAAGCATATGGGCATAAGTGTCTCTTAGACCTGAGATAACCATAGTGACTTGCAAGTAACTCACTGTACTTTGATGTTAGACTACATGCATTTCTAATATAATGATGGAAGGCTATTGGGTATAGTCAAGTACTTATGAAGTCTGTACGTAGATCAAGATGGAATTGATTCTTCCAGATTACAAGAGTTAATATATCACTATATTTTAATTTAATAAAATCTGGGCCTGTGTAATCTATGTGATGGATTTAAAAGTTTAAAATATAATCTGGATGACTCATCCAGGATTGACAATTAAATCTTAGATCATCCTTGAGCATTTAGGATCAAAGAGATGAATTATGCTATAACCATATGCGTAGGTTCTTAAATTTTGCCTTGCATATATTCGATCTATCCGAACGTCAGAAACTATTGCTAGATGGTAACTTTGATTAGTATAGAAAATGGTTCCTGTGCTACCAGTTTAGTATTCGAATCTTTGGAGTCACACATAAAGTCAAGCAATATAAAAAAGAATTGACCTAAGTCTATATGTTCAATATTAGAAGTACATGACTTGATTGAACAAATAGATTAGCTTAATTAAAAATTAAGTTAAGGATCATACGGGATTAAATAGTTGACTATGTGTAGCTAGCACTAGACATGAGGTTCAGGTTCAATTCTAGGGATGAACAAGATTTGATCAATGATTTAAGGAGTCTATGAGAGATTGAATTTAAGTCTTAATTAATTTTAGACTAGATCTAATTTTATTAGACTTAATTGGATTGAAAATTTAAGCTAGACTTGATCCTAAATCTTAACAGTTTGGGAATGACAGTCTATTCGAAATTGGTTCGAATCAGGTTCAAATTGAATTCGATTTAACCCAAAATTGGATTGGATCTTTAGAGTCCAGAATTATCAAAACTGTCTCTCCTCATGGCTGACCAAGAGAAGATGGGGGTGCTGGTTATGCTGCCCCTCCTCTTGGATGTAGGCGTGGGTGCATAGCGGTGCCAAGTTAGGCGCCAATCCTATCTCCATTAGGATTCCTCGTATGATAAGGGATGGAAAAATTCAAATCAGATTTGAATTAGGACTCCTAATCAATTGGATCATAAAAAATTATCTATAAATAGGAAGAACCTCTAACTATCAAAGTATGACAATTTGATTGAGTGCTAAGGTGAGAAAGAGAGAGAGAGGTGGTGTCTAAGAGAAGGTAGGCTGTCCTTCTCCTTGGCGTGCTGATATTGGGCTAATCTCTTCCTCACCTGAAGAGATCTAGGCATCCCAAATCTAGATGTAAGGCATCACATCAAAGATCTTTATCCTCTCTCCCTTATTTCCTTTAGAAGGTGCGATGACCCAAGATTTTATCTCGCTTTCCTGTGAAGTTTGGCGTGTGCATAAAGTAGAGGGTTTGTATGTTCAGACCTCGTGAGGCATCAAATTCTAGTTTTCTTGAGAATTTTGATCCCTATTCTACTATAAATTAAGATAAATATTATTGTTATATAATTTTTATAATAAAATTTTTTTAAATCACACCTCGACAATCTGATCAGATTGAAAATTTTTTCTTCAACCGGTATCAGAGCCAAACTTATATGTCATAATCATATAGTCTAATTTCAAAAATTTTCTAATTTTTTCTGATCTGATCGTGAATTAATTTTTTTAATATAATTAAATCTTGATTTTTTTTTATATCTTCAGTATATTTTTTATCTGATTTGGACCAAAGTATCTGATCGAAATCAGCCCCTAAATCCAGTCTATTGAAAATCTGTTTTAGCTGAAATTTTATGTACAGATTTTTATGCTGAATAAAAATCTCATTATACATGGATTTAAATCAATTTTTGATAGATTTTTTATGATATAATTTAATTAGAGAATTGATATTTGAATTAAGCTTTGATCTAAATTTGTTTGACAGAGTTTCAGATTTGATTTCAACGATATATCTGTGTATGTTTGATCATATCTCAAATCAAAATTTTTCTATGCAATCATACATATATTTTGAATAATTTTTTATATAATTTTATATTTGAATTAATTAATTTATATATTGTATAAATTTAATTTTAAATATAAAATAAAATATATGTCTGATGTCATGATCTAATTAGATTAGATGCATGTCATATTTGATATGATCATGTTCTTATGTGCATGCTTAGATTATTTGACAATATATATGTTGATGTAATTAGTATTAAAAATTAGATTTCTAATCTTAGTAGCTCAATACTTGGATTGGATTGATCATCAGGCCATCCGGTCATAAGAGTAAGTAGGGTTTAAAGACCCTCTCTTTTTATTTGATGGGGTACTCTTATGACGTGTAAGGGTGCCATGTGATTAAATCTCATGAGAAAGAATAGTAATTTTTTTTAAATTTATTTTAATTATAAATATATGTAGATTAGATTTAAAATAATACATGATTAATTATAATTTTAATAAAATTAATTCAGATATAAAAAGAATTGGTTTTGAAATCTGAATTGTATGTTACAAATGATGTAGTCGGTAAAGATCTAAATTGTACTATGATACATGTGATATATATATGATATTTAAATTAGATTTTTATATATTTAATGGTTAAATTTAGATCTAAAAATTAGATATTAAAATATAAAAATATATGATATATGATGTATGCTTCACTTGAAATCTTAGTAGAATAGTTCTACAAACTGAAACACACTTTTTATACACTTAATTTGGAAAGTGATTTAGATTTGAGAATTAAAGATGTTAAGACACCTCACAAATTGATAGGCAATGGGTTAGCATGAATCAAGTCTTCTAATTGAGTTAGACCTAGGATTAGAAATAAATATGGGTCAATTAGAGAAATTAATTAAATTTAATTAAGAGTTGAGTTAGATTAGATCAGAATTTCTCCAAGATCAATCTCAATAGTTGTAGCTTGATCAAGTCCATATTTTTGACCATACCAAATGGACCTGATTGTGGCTCAATACTTGAGCCAGAGTTTTTTGGTTGATCGAATTAAAACTAATCGATCAATTGGCATCTAATGTAACTTTGGCAATATTGCTTGGTAATATGATCGATAACTTTTAATTGATAAGTCGCTTACCTGGCCATTTCAATGGTGTCTAAGGCAAGCTGAGATAGACCCTCCTATTGATCTTACTTACCTCGTCAGTACGATGGATTATATTTTGATTAGATCACTAATTGATTCAAGCTAACCCAAAGATAAATTAGTATAACTGATTTAGGTGTCGCTGACCAGGCTTGTGTTAGATGAATGTCTTAGAAGCTAATTATTGACTGATATATTTTATAATTTCAGGGCCTAACATTATACTTATAACCTTTTTATTATCAATAAATAATATTTTTATTCCAATCATGTTTATGTGTCCATGATTTATCTTAGAAATTAATAAAGATAATTTTTGTATATTCTCAAGATGTTAAGAATTTGAGACATACATTATTAATGGTTAGTTTCTAAATGCTCTTGATCAAAGGATCTGTTGGGTGGATGTCTGGCCAGGACACCATCTCCCAAGATCTTTTCAGTACCACGCGATGCAGCAGGAAGAAAGAAGAAACAAAACAAAAGAAAAACAATCAAAATATGTGGATCAGCCACAAAAGGGCTCGCCTCCACGGGGCATGCAAACTTCACTATGAAAAAGAAAATTTTACAAGAGGAGACCTCACCCTCAACCCTTGTACATCCAATTCTCTCTCACCTGAAGTTCCCCTCACAAAAGCTCTCTCTCTCTTGGAGACCCCCCCTGAACCTCTGAAGAGCCTGGCGACCGCTGTCTAGGAGCCTCCTACTCCTTCTCTCTCAGCACTCTCACCTCTCTATCTCTTCTCGGGTTCGTACGGGCTTCGTACGGTGCAAATCCGAACCACCCCCCTCTCTATTATCGATCAGCCCTATTTAAAGGGTTAAACAGGGTTTAAAACCTAATTAGAGAAGGATTAGGAGTCCTAAACAAAGCCAGATAACCTCTGGACCGTCAGATCAAGATCGGGAGCCACCCACGCTTTCAGATCATGCTTCGATCCATGGAATAGTGTCATGGACCGCGTGAAACATGTAGAAAATGCCCACACAGTCCATAGGCCCAGCCATGGACCGCTCGATCCACGGTGGACCGGGGCAAAGGGGCCCGCAAGCCGCCTGGGCCGGCCCGCGCCCGTGTGCGGGCCTGTGCGCGCCTGGGCCGCGCGCCCGACTGGGCCGCCCACCCGCATGGGTCGTGCATCCCGTGTGGGCCTGGGTCGCGCATCCCGAGCGCTGCCGCCTGCGACCGCGCCGCTGCCGCACGCCGCCGGTCACTGGTGGTCCTCCGCCGCCTCGAATCTCGTGTTGACTTCAAAAGCTCGTATCTCCTCCATCCGAGCTCCGTTTCAGGTGATCTTGGTCTCGTTGGACTCTGTTTTTCATTGCGAACCTCGCTGTAGGCTCAATATGGGCTGAATCTCGAGACATCAAATCCTAACAATCTTTACCTCGACTCGATATTCGGCCTCCTCCAAACTCCGAGAGCTTCTGGATCTCCTCGCCCCCATGCCCTGGGGCAATCGCCTGCTAATCATAGATGGGCAAACATGGGAGTTGAGCCAGGCTGCTCGATCCCATCTCCATTGTATGCTGTGCTCCTCCTGACCTGAGACCTGCTCAGGGCATCATCCTGCGGCAATAGGAATCTCACATTGTGACATCGCCTCTCATCCTCCCGAGTCTCCTATCTCATGCCCGATCTGCCTCCTGGAGCTCCACCTCGCTCTGGGCTCCACCTGGCTCCCGAAGCTCCACCTCGCACTGGGCTCCCTGTCAGGTAATAATGTCCTCTGCTCCCCTTCTTCCCCTCCAGCACAATCCTATCGCCGCATAGCACCCTCAAGATTCCTCCACCAGCTACCGTCCTATAGCCTCTCGAATCCAGTCTGCTAAGTGAGATAAGATTCTACCTGAAATCAGGTATGTATTGAACCTTCCCCAATCTCCTCACTGCACCATCAGGTGTCCTCCAGCTGACCGTCCCAATACCTCTGATCGCACAGCTCAATCCATCCGACAGATATACAGTGCCCTCACTATTCTCCAGGGAGTCAAACTGCTCCTCTCTACAACATACATGATAGGGGCATGCAGAATCTAATATCCACTACTGGGAAGAAGTAGATACCTCATCAGATATCTCTAAGACATCTCCATCTAAATCGCTGCCGACCGTCGCTACAGCAGCCACCGTCCGATTTTTCAGTTGAGGGCAATCTCTGGCTAAATGCCCTAACTCCTCACATCGGTAACACCTGATTTTGCTTAAGTCCCTCCTGGACTTAGACCGTCCTCATTGCGATCTCCTGTCCTCCGTCTACCACCTCCTGCTCTTCCAGAAGCCACCAAAGCTAAGCTACTGCCACCTGAGCTCGAAGCTGGGTTCTCCCTCCTGAGAACCTCGTTCTAGAGTATCGCTGCGGTGACCTCGTCCATCTTGATAGTGCTCTTCCCCACTAGAAGAGCAGTCACCAAGGACTCATACGAAGGAGGGAGTGACGCCAGCAAAACTAGCATCCTAGTCTTCTCCTCAACATTCTCACCAACGCTGAGGAGGTCGGTGAGGATCTTCTGGAAGTGTCTTAGATGCTCCTGCACGCTCTGTCCCTCAGTCATCCACAGTTGGTAGAACTGCCTCCAGAGAAAAAGTGTGTTGGTGAGAGACTTCACCATGTACAACTCCTCGAGCTTCGACCACAGCACCGTCGGAGAAGTCTCGCTCAGCACATGGATCACCACCTCATCCACCAGGTACATGCGGATGGTACTCACTGTCTGCATCTGTAGCCGTTTTCAATCCAGCACCTCCATGGTAGTCGGCTTCTCATCGTGCAAGAGAGCATCGATCAACCCCTGTTGGATGAGCATGTCCTTCACCCTTGCCTGCCATAAGGAGAAATTACTCTTACCATCGAACTTGTTGATCTCCATCTTGATTGTTCCTGTCTTCTCCATCTTCAGTCTTGTTCACCACCACTGCAATCTGCATCCTTGTACCGCCTTGCTCTGATACCACTTGTTGGGTGGATGTCTGGCCAGGACACCACCTCCCAAGATCTTTTTAGTACCACGCGATGTAGCAGGAAGAAAGAAGAAATAAAATAAAAGAAAAACAATCAAAATACATGGATCAGCCACAAAAGGGCTCGCCTTCACGGAGCATGCAAACTTCACTATGAAAAAGAAAATTTTACAAGAGGAGACCTCACCCTCAACCCTTGTACACCCAATTCTCTCTCACCTAAAGTTCTCCTCACAAAAGCTCTCTCTCTCTTGGAGACCCCCCTTGAACCTCTGAAGAGCCTGGCGACCGCTGTCCAGGAGCCTCCTGCTCCTTCTCTCTCAGCACTCTCACCTCTCTCTCTTCTCGGGTTCGTACAGGCTTCGTACGGTGCAAATCTGAACCACCCCCCTCTCTGTTACCGATCAGCCCTATTTAAAGGGTTAAACAGGGTTTAAAACATAATTAGAGAAGGATTAAGAGTCCTAAACAAAGCCAGATAACCTCTGGATCGTCGGATCAAGATCGAGAGCCACCCACGCCCTCAGATCGCACTCCGATCCATGAATAGTATCGTGGACCGCATGAAATGCATAGGAAATACCCACGCGGTCCACAGGCCCAGCCGTGGACCGCTCGGTCCATGATGGACCGGGGCAAAGGGGCCAGCAGGCCGCTTGGGCCGGCCGGCGCCCGTGCGCGGGCTTGCGCGCGCCTGGGCCGCACGCCCGGCTAGGCCGCCCGCCCGCATGGGTCACGCATCCCGCACGGGCCTGGGTCGCACGTCCCGCACGCCGCTGCTGCCCGCCATCGGTCGTCGGCGGTCCTCCACCGCCTTGAATCTCATGCTAACTTCAAAAGCTCGTATCTCCTCCATCCGAGCTCCATTTCAGGTGATCTTGGTCTCGTTGGACTCTATTTTTTGCTGTGAGCCTCGTTTTGAGCTCAATGTGGGCTGAATTTTGAGTCATCAAATCTTAATAGGATCATCATAGAAGACAGTGATCAATCCATTTAAGATCGATGCATAGATCACCTCTCTTCTAGGTAGATGAGTCTCGGATTTACAGTGTAGGGATACTAGGGTGAGAGTGTAGGTGGTTGTTAGAGAATAGCTTGTACTGAGTATGACCAACATGAGCAACCACTTGGATGTCTACACACTCGTCAGTATTATTTCGATGCTGTAGTGGTATGAGTAGTTCTTTAACTTAAGGTGTCATCGGCTATTTGCAGTGAGGCTACTGAGTTTGACTGTATATTTTCTTAATCCCTAGCCATTCGGGTCCTTACTGTGTATGTTGGCTTCCATAGGTTCAGGTTTGTTGTTAGGAGTAAGATGTATCTAGACGAAATCTATCGATCTTAGTAGAAAAAGAGAAGTCCTATACGATTTACAAGACTGAGTTCAGAAAGTCTTTGGCTAAAGCAAGACTAAATACTGGAAAAGAGTTTTCAAGAGATTCACAAGTAAATTTGAGTCGAGCCAATCTTGCATATGACTGATGATTAGGTTTGATGAATTCTCCATGACCTTAGTCAAGTTGGGACTCATGATAGAAGGACTGAATCATACGATAACTGTATCTAGGAGTTTATTCTTTTATTCTACTAAGTTGTCACTACATACTGCTAGGTGTGACTAGTGGATTGTGAGACTCATCAGGCATCATCTTGATAATCGATGACCCTTGGAGGATAGAGTTAAAATTATTCTAATCCATCAAAAGAAGTTTCGATGATATTATGATGAAACTTATAATATATCTCACTACCAGATAGAATAGAACTTATGGGATCACACACTAAAGAGATTCTTATCTGATCAGATAGTTGATTAATGATTATGAATCGTTAAAGGATATAATTATCAATATGATTGATGATTAAGCTTGTTGGTGCAAAAATCCACCTGCGTCGGAGAAGCTGGAGTCGAGGGAGTCGCGATCACCGTCGGGACCTGCAAAGGAAGTCTAAATCAGAGTTGGGGGTGCTCCGGTAAGACCCTCTGATGCTCAAGTCAGTTCTCTGCCTCAACAAGAATGGAGTGCTCGAACGAAAATTTTAGCAGAGTTTTGGGATAGAAATTAGAGCTTAGAGAGTAACGTATCTGGGGGCCCCCTTTTTATAGGCGGAGGGAGCAACGGATTGATGGCGACGTTTGTAACCGCCTAGTAGTGGGCCGCTCGGGGCCAGGAAGAATTTATTATGAAGAGTAATGGGGTAGAGTCGTGGCTGTCACCATGGCTTGCCATGTGGAGTCTGTTGCGGAGAGTGGAGCGGCGTCCGTTGTCGTGACTCGCCAGGGAGTGGTGGAGCCGCACAGTATCCGTCGCAAGAAGTGGAGCAGAATCGTGGCCATCACTGTGGCCTACCGCATGGAGCCTGTTACGGGGAGTGATGGAGCCGCGCAGAATCCGTCGCAGGAGGTGGAGCAGAGTCGTGGCCGTTACTGTGGCCTGTTAGGGAGTCCAGGCCTGTCGATCGAAGTTCGGTTGAAGCGCCTGACGAAGAGAGGTGGCTATCCATCTGAAAGGAGCTCGGATGTTGCGGGCTGGCCGTCTACCGTTGGGTGCCTTGAGCGTTAGTACCATAGGCGAGGGCCATTTGCTGTAAGAGCCCAATCAGAGGCTTTCTGTAGATGAAGTCTGGCTCCCGTAGGAGTCCGGGTGAAGTCTTCCTGCAGTCGAAGTCGGGGATGAAGTCTGGCTCCCGTAGGAGTCTGGATGAAGTCTTCCTGCAGTCGGAGTCGGGGATGAAGTCCGGCTCCCGTAGGAGTTCGGACGAAGTCTACCTGCAATTGAAGTCGGAGATGAAGTCCGGCTCCCGTAGGAGTCCGGACGAAGTCTACCTGCAATTGAAGTTGGGGACGAAGTCCGGCTCCCGTAGGAGTCCGGATGAAGTCTACCTGCAATTGAAGTTGAGGATGAAGTCTGGCTCCCGTAGGAGTCCGGACGAAGTCAACCTACAATTGAAGTCGGGGATGAAGTCTGGCTCCAGTAGGAGTCCGGACGAAGTCTACCTGCAATTGAAGTCGGGGATGAAGTCCGGCTCCCGTAGGAGTCCGGACGAAGTCTTCCTGCAATTGAAGTCGGAGACGAAGTCCGGCTCCCATTGGAGTCTGGATGAAGTCTACCTACAATTGAAGTCGGGTACGAAGTCTGGCTCCCGTAGGAGTCTGGACGAAGTCTACCTGCAATTGAAGTCAGGGATGAAGTCCGGCTCCCGTAGGAGTCCGGACGAAGTCTACCTGCAATTGAAGTCGGAGACGAAGTCCGACTCCCATAGGAGTCCAGACGAAGTCTACCTGCAATTGAAGTCGGGGATGAAGTCCGGCTCCCGTAGGAGTCCAGACGAAGTCTTCCTGCAATTGAAGTCGGAGATGAAGTCCGGCTCCCGTAGGAGTCCGGACGAAGTCTACCTGCAATTGAAGTCAGGGATGAAGTCCGGCTCCCGTAGGAGTCCGGACGAAGTCTTCATGCAATTGAAGTCGGGGATGAAGTCTGGCTCCCATAGGAGTCCGGACGAAGTCTACCTGCAATTGAAGTCGGGGACGAAGTCTGGCTCCTGTAGGAGTCCGGACGAAGTCTTCCTGCAATTGAAGTCGGGGATGAAGTCCGGCTCCTGTAGGAGTCTGGACGAAGTCTACCTGCAATTGAAGTCGGGGACAAAGTCCGACTCCCATAGGAGTCCGGATGAAGTCTTCCTGCAATTGAAGTCGGGGATGAAGTCCGGCTCCCGTAGGAGTCCGGACGAAGTCTACCTGCAATTGAAGTCGGGGATGAAGTCCTGCTCCCGTAGGAGTCCAGACGAACTCTACCTTGAAGTCGGGAACGAAGTCCGGCTCCCGTAGGAGTCCAGACGAAGTCTACCTGTAATTGAAGTCGGGGACGAAGTCCAGCTCCCGTAGGAGTCCGGACGAAGTCTTCCTGCAATTGGAATCGGGGATGAAGTCTGGCTCCCGTAGGAGTCCGGACGAAGTCTTCTTGCAGTCGTGAAGAATTTGATCGATGCTGGTGGGGGTTTATTCATCGACAAAACTTGGGAATGCTGTGGAGACTCGGCCACAGGAGAGAAGTCATCGAAGGTCGGACGTCGGTAGAATCCCTGAGTGGTCACTCCTGACACGAACTTCGACTGGAGGGGATTTTATACTCAACACCAGTCCCCCTACTTTCGAGTTCGAGTACTGAACGATGGAAGTACAAAAAAAATTTCACAGCCGAAGTTGTTTCCTTGAATTCTGCACACGATCGCCCTAAAAAATCTTGGCATTCAATGCGCGCGTGCTGGAGTCTTTTTCCGATTAGGGTGATCCGAAGAGTCCTTTCAGAATTCCCCCCAGAGCGTAGTCCTAACCGTCACACCATAATGGTCCCGCTAGCAGCCAGCCCTACGTCACGGTGAGTGGGACACGTGGCAGGCACCGGTGGACTTAGGGATATCCGCCACCATAACTGCGCCAGGCCCCGTCGCTTATTTAAGCCCCCCTCCTTTTCTCCAGGGGCTTCACTTCGCCTGAGAGTCGACACCTTTCTTCTGCCTGAGAGTTTAGTCACTCCATCGGTGCCCTTTTCGACTCTAAGCACTCTTCGCACTAGTCTTCGCCATCTCCGCCGGCACCCCGCCGCCTTCAATCTTCCAAGCCCCTTTGAGGGGTTCTCCCGTCGGGGCTTCTGCACCGGAGGCCAATCTCGAGAGGATGTCACGGATCGAGAGGAGTAGGAGGGGAAAAATAGCAGCCTGCGAATTCTCCGACTGTCGAACTGTCACTGAGGGTTCCCATCACCTCAAAGGGGGCTCGAGGGAGAATTCCTTCGACAACATGGATTTAATAACGGAAACAACCGGTGAGCGCATCCCGCCCAAGAATTTTGGAGTAGTTGAACGGGGTGACACCGGTCAAGGGGGTAGAGTTGTCGCCACAAGCCATGGCGGGTTTCTTGACGACGTCGGGGCCGAGGGACCAGAAGTGGTCGGCACTGACGGTGGGGCAGTAGAACTTGTTGCGGTGATGGTGGAAGTAGTGCATGCCGACCTTGCCGAAGTACCTAGGATGGTGGTCGTCGTGGAGCACATGGTGGTGGTGCATGCCTCCAGCGCCATCGCGGCCTCCGGGGTACTTCCGGTTCTTCCCGATGCAGGTCATCGTCGCTGCTGCCGCCGCCGTCGCTGCCCCTTGAATTCCATCCCCCCCTTTTCCCCCTAGGGTTGGGGTTTCGGCGATGGAGCGGAACGAGGCGGGGGGCGAGAGCCGAGGGGTTTATCACACGCACTGAAAAATACTGCTGAGAAAGATGAAACCGAAAGGAGAAGTCGAAAGCTTGAAGTGGTCCCTAATGTGTTCCTTCCGAGTCTTATAGTAATGTTTTTTTTTTTTGGCCCTCAGGGCCTTGTAACATGCATCTTGTTAATGAAATGAAAAGGTTTTTGTTACCTTACTCGTACGTCGTGTTGAATTGTCGTGCGTCGGACTTCTTTCACTTCTGTCCCGTGCGATGTCGATGTTGTTCGAAGGTTCCTTACTCATCTTTGTATTAGGTCATCTTTATCGAGTTTCTTGTGCTTTTGATCGGTTCGGCATCGACACCGCTTGGAGGTTTCTAGCCATCACCGTGTTGATTTGCCTTTTTGTTCGTGACCGTAGATCTTACTTTCTCCTCCTCCTCCTTCATGGAGATGAGGTCCTTTGTGCTTTTAGTGTAGTTCGGCCTCCATTTTTCGTTGGGATAGCCTGCCACTATTCCTTCACATTTCCCTCCCCTTTTTTTTTTAGGCAAGGGTTCTCCCTAGCTTTTTATGAAGTCGCAGTAGCGTAGAAGGGTCGCCGAGGAGGTTTTCTTCTTTCTTGCCGGGTCTCGAATGGCCGGACCTTAATTGGCATCGAGACGAAGTTCTTCCCCTATTTCTGATGTGATCGATTTCAGCTCAGATTAGGATGAGGTTCTCCTTCTGTTCCTAACAGGGCTGCAGGGGCACATATGGGCGCTGTGTGCCCTCTCCCCCCATCCGGTCAACAAGTAACCGGGCCTTCGACCTTGCTCATGTTAGGGCGAGGTTCTCCTCCTGTCCCTAACATGGCTGCGGGGGCGCATATGGGCGCTGTATGGCCTCTCCCCCCATTCGGTCTACAAGTAACGGGTCTTCGACCTTGCTCATGTTAGGGCGAGGTTCTCCTCCTGTCCCTAACATGGCTGTGGGGGCATATATGGGTGCTGTGTAGCCTCTCCCCCCATCCGGTCTAAAAGTAATCGGGCCTTCGACCTTGCTCATGTTAGGGTGAGGTTTTCCTCCTGTCCCTAACATGGTTGTAGGGGCGTATATGGATGCTGCATGGCCTCTCCCCCCATCCGATCTAAAAGTAACCGGGCCTTCGACCTTGCTCATGTTAGGGCGAGGTTCTCCTCCTGTCCCTAACATGGCTGTGGGGGCGGATATGGAAGCTGTGTGGCCTCTCCCCCCATCCGGTCTAAAAGTAACCAGACTTTCAACTTTGCCCACATTAGGGTTTGTTTTTATTGTCTGATGGGGTCGTCCCCTGTCGTTACAAGTCTATGCCAAAAGGGAAAGATGTGCAAGTCTGAAAGGAATCTTGATTTAAAGCGGGATCGTTCGCAATACATTTACAAGTTTTTCAAATCCTAGGGCTGTAGAAGGTCTGCTTCCTATCAAGGTCCTCCAGAGATGGAGTTGATGATCCCAATTGGAGGCCGATCTCTGGGCTGCTCTTCCCTCCTCGGTGGTTCAGGCTGCGGCAAGGCCCTTGGTCGATCCTCTCTACCCTCAGGCCGGCGTCGAATGAACCTGTCGAGCCGACCTCGTCTGATGAGCTCCTCGATCTCATCTCAGAGCTGAATGCATTCCTCCATGTCGTGGCCGTGGTCACGATGGTAGAGGCAGAACTTATTAGGATTGCACTTTCCGGGGTGCGTGCGCATCCTTTTTGGCCTTAGGAGCTGCTCTCTGACTTCCATCAGCACCTGGGTCTTCGATGCATTGAGGGGGGCATAGCTGTGGAATCTCCTTAGGGGAGACCCTCGGCGGACTCGATGCTTCGATCTTCTCTGTCTGCGCGCTCGGGGAAGAGTCTGGGCACTCTTGTGCCCGGGGGGAGTCTGAGAATGCGGTCGAGCTTCTCTCGCCCCTTTCTCGACTGCGGGCTTACTCGAGTCTCCCGCCTGCCGCTCTCTCACGGTCTCCTCGTCCTTCATCTTGAAGGCTTCTTCTACTCGGGCGTACCCCTCAGCCCGAGCCAACAAATCAGCAAAATCCCTGGGGTACTTCTTTTTCAGGGAGAACAGAAGGTCGTTCTTCTGAAGGCCGCCTTTCAGAGCGGCCATCGCGACTGATTGGTCCAAGTTCCGGACCTCCAACGTGGCGATATTGAAACGGTTGACGTAAGCCTGAATGGACTCCCCCTCCCTCTGCTTGATGTTGATGAGGGACTCCGAACTCCTCCGGGGACACCGGCTGCTAACAAAATGAGCCACAAACTGGTGGCTCATCTGATCAAAAGAAAAGATGGTACCCGACTTCAGTGTCGAGTACCAATTTCTCGTCACTCCCTTCAAGGTGGATGGGAAAGCTCGGCACAGGATGGCGTCGGATGCGCCATGAAGCAGCATCATTGTCCGGAAGGCCTCCAGGTGGTCAAGTGGGTCCGAAGTCCTGTCATAGCTCTCAAACTGAGGGAGCTTGAAGTTCGGCGGGATCGGTTCCTACATGATCATTTGAGAAAAGGGGGGGTCAGTACAAATATCTTCACCATAAGCGGGGGGAGCGTGGCGGAGTTCTTCGATCCGTTGGTTCATCTCCTGGAGCCTCCAGTCCAGGAAATCCTCTCGACTACGGATCTCGAGGGCCTTCTGGCAGAATGGAGGTAGAGATCTTCCAAGGATGGAATCATGATCTGACTGAGGACTCTCCACCCTCGGATTCGTCTTTCCGGGAAAGACGGGGTGGCTGGCCCAAGTGGCCCATCCTACCATCCAATTTTGGAGTTCTGGTGATGCTCTCTCCAGTCGCACTGATGCCTGCGGCTACTGCTGCTGTTGTATGGCCCGCACAGCTTCAGTGAGGCCTCTGACCTGCTGCACCAGTAGGTCAAATTGCTCCGTGCCAACCACCGTTGCCGGAGGAGGGGGGAGGCTGGAAAACTTGAGGTGAGGCCAGAGCCTGAGATCTGGCCGCGGAGGCCATGGATCATCGCGTGGATGCTTTGTGGGGAGGCATCGGGCGAAGACCTAGTGGGGGAAGGAGTGGACGTCGGAAAAGATGACCGGAGGCGGTCCCGTTGAGCACTCCTTTAAGAATAAGGGTACTGTGAAGACACAGTCCTTCCTCTAGCGCCAATCCTGTTGGTACAAAAATCCATCTGCATTGGAGAAGCTGGAGTCGAGGGAGTCGCGGTCACCGTCGGGACCTGCAAAGAAAGTCTAAATCAGAGTTAGGGGTGCTCCGGCAAGACCCTCCGACGCTCAAGTCAGTTCTTTACCTCAACAAGAATGGAGTGCTCGAACGAAAATTTTAGCAGAGTTTTGGGATAGAAATTAGAGATTAGAGAGTAACATATCTGGAGCCCCCCTTTTTATAGGCGGAGGGAGCAACGGATTGATGGCGACGTTTGTAACCACCTAGTAGTGAGCCGCTCAGGGCCAGGAGGAATTTATTATGAAGAGTAATGGGGTGGAGTCATGGCTGTCACCATGGCTCGCCACGTGGAGTCTGTTACGGAGAGTGGAGCGGCGTCCGTTGTCGCGACTTGCCAGGGAGTGGTGGAGCCGCGTAGTATCCGTCGCAGGAAGTGGAGCAGAATCGTGGCCATCATTGCGGCCTGCTGCGTGGAGCCTGTTATGGGGAGTGATGAAGCCGCATAGAATCCATCATAGGAGATGGAGCAGAGTCGTGGCCGTTACTGTGGCCTGTCAGGGAGTCCAGACCTGTTGACCGAAGTTCGATCGAAGCACCTGGCGAAGAGAGGTGGCTATCCATCTGAAAGGAGCTCGGATGTTGCTGGCGGGCCGTCTACCGTTGGGTGCCTTGAGCGTTAGTACTATAGGCGAGGGCCATTTGCTGTAAGAGCCCAGTCAGAGGCTTTCTGTAGATGAAGTTCGGCCCCCGTAGGAGTCTGGGTGAAGTCTTCCTGCAGTCGGAGTCGGGGATGAAGTCCGGCTCCCGTAGGAGTCCGGACGAAGTCTTCCTACAGTCGGAGTCGGGGACGAAGTCCGGCTCCCATAGGAGTCCGGACGAAGTCTACCTACAATTGAAGTCGGGGATGAAGTCCGGCTTCCGTAGGAGTCCGGATGAAGTCTACCTGCAATTGAAGTCGGGGATGAAGTCCGGCTCCTGTAGGAGTCCAGACAAAGTCTACCTGCAATTGAAGTCGAGGATGAAGTTCGGCTCTCGTAGGAGTCCGGATGAAGTCTACCTGTAATTAAAGTCGGGGATGAAGTCTGGCTCCCGTAGGAGTCCGAATGAAGTCTTCCTGCAATTGAAGTTGGGGATGAAGTCCGGCTCCCGTAGGAGTCGGATGAAGTCTACCAACAATTAAAGTCGGGGATGAAGTCCGGCTCCCGTAGGAGTCCGGACGAAGTCTACCTGCAATTGAAGTCGGGGATGAAGTCTGGCTCCCCTAGGAGTCTGGACGAAGTCTACCTGCAATTGAAGTCGGGGACGAAGTCCGGCTCCCGTAGGAGTCCGGACGAAGTCTACCTGCAATTGAAGCCGGGGATGAAGTCCAACTCCCGTAGGAGTCCAGACGAAGTCTTCCTGCAATTGAAGTCGGGGACGAAGTTTGGCTCCCGTAGAAGTCCGGACGAAGTCTACCTGCAATTGAAGTGGGGATGAAGTCCGGCTCCCGTAGGAGTCCGGACGAGGATGAAGTCCGGCTCCCGTAGGAGTCCGGATGAAGTCTACCTGCAATTGATGTCGGGGACGAAGTCTGGCTCCCATAGGAGTCCGGACGAAGTCTTCCTGCAATTGAAGTCAGGGCCGAAGTCCGGCTCCCTTAGGAGTCCGGACGAAGTCTACCTGCCATTGAAGTCGGGGATGAAGTCTGGCTCCCGTAGGAGTCCGGACGAAGTCTACCTACAATTGAAGTCGGAGACGAAGTCCGACTCCCGTAGGAGTCTGGATGAAGTAGGAGTCCGGACGAAGTCTACCTGCAATTGAAGTCGGGGACGAAGTTCAGCTCCCGTAGGAGTCCGGACGAAGTCTACCTGCAATTGAAGTCGGGGATGAAGTCCGGCTCCCGTAGGAGTCCGGACGAAGTCTACTTGCAAATGAAGTCGGGGACAAAGTCCGGCTCCCGTAGGAGTCCGGACGAAGTCTTCCTGCAATTGAAATCGAGGATGAAGTCCGGCTCCCGTAGGAGTCTGGACGACGTCTTCCTGCAGTCGTGAAGAATCTGGTCGATGCTGGTGGGGGTTTATCCATCGGCAGAACTCGAGAATGCTGTGGAGACTCGACCGCAGGAGAGAAGTCACCGAAGGTCGGACGTCGGTAGAATCCCTGAGTGGTCACTCCTGACACGAACTTCGGCTGGGGGGGATTTTATACTCAACAAAGCTTATATAAATATTATAATTATATAATTCACTAAGTATTATGAATTATAGAAAGATTAATTAACAATTGAATTGCTAATTAGCTCAATTTGATTGAGCAAGGAGGTTCGAACTAAGTCTAATTGAATAGGATTCATTTTGACTTAGATAGGGTTTGATTGGATCAAGCCTAATTATGAGAGAAATTAATTTTTGATTTGATCAAGACTTGGATTCAGTTAATTTCTAATTAGATTAGGATTTGATTGAGTAGATTGGGTTCCTAATTTGATTAGGTTCCATTATCTATTTGGGTCAAACCAAATCTAATTTGGTTTAAACCAAAATAAGAAATCCTAGAGTCCCATCTCCCTAGGACTCTCTCTCCCCTTGCATGCCCTAGGTTTCACACCAAGAAACCTCACGCAAAAAGGTTTTTGCATTGATGTATTTGCTTGAAAGAGAGGAGGGCATAAGAAAGGAGGGGCGGCACTCATTGTGAGTCATCTATCTTATCTCCTAATCTCTTTCCTATTTTGAATTTGATTCTAATCAAGAGATGAAGATAAGATGAAAAGAAATAAAGGGATAAAAGAAATTTTTTGAGGTGCCAACTTCTTTGTGTGCATGTTAAGAAAAGAGTGCACGAGAGAGAGAATCAGATTTGATTTCTTTCTCACACCACTCCTCCCTTCTTGATGCAAAAATTGGACTCCCTCCTTTTGGTGTGTGGAAAAGGGTGGCGCCTCATTCGAGCCCCAATATCCCTTGCTCCCTATAAAAAGGGTCCAATAATTGGATGCCTAGAGTATGAGAAATAGAAAAAAAATTGAGAAAAAAGTTCTGCTCAATATTCGAGCCTCGTTCCTCCTTTTCTTCCCTCCATTCTTCTTAGTTCTCAAGAAAGTTTGTGAGATCTAAGAGAGAACCAGATCAGCCATCCAAGAGAAGATCTTTGCAAGAGAGCTAGTACTTCAAAAAGATTATCTCATCTCTGATTGGAACAAATCCTCGTGTGGATACCTATGGAGGTCGGGCATGTGTGTGGCTAGAAGGATCATTCAGATCTACGATCATCGGTTGTGGTGTAGTTCGATCCATGCAAGGTATTAAGATCCAATCTTAATATTTTAATTTTTAATTTTTAAATTATATGCATATTTTAGATCTGGACACAGGTAGTATTAGATTTGATCCAATGCTTGTGGGGTTAAAAGGTTTAATCTAGATCCATTTTCACTGCTATTCAAAATTATTTTGAAATCTATACATGCAACCCTATCCATTTTCTAACAGTAGTATCAGAGCCACTTATTTTTATGAAATATATAATATAATTTTTGGTTTAGACCTAAAAGTTTGAATAATTTAAAATTGATCTTATACTGGTATAAGGTTGTCATGATATAGAGTTTAACTCCTATATTGAAAAGATTGTTCTAGCACAAGATTGATCGATTTTGAAATCTATTTTTAAAACTTTTAAATCAACCTTTTAGATCTAAAAATAAATGTATGTGATATATTTTTATTTATATTAGATCTAAAATTAAAATGATTAAAAGTTCGCATTGGACGGGTATAAGGTTGTCCTGTTATAGGATTTACCCCCATATTAAAAAAGTTATCCTAGTTTGATGTGAATCAATTTTTAAAAATTATTTTTAAAATATTTTAATTATTATTTTAGATCTAGTAATATATGTATTTGATATGTGTATTTTTAATTTTAGATCTAAAATTTAATATATATTTGATATGTATTTATAGTTTAGATTTAAAACTTCATATATATGATATATGACATTAAGTTTAGATCTGAAATTATTTCAAGATCACAAGCCAATAATGCATGTAATGAAATATAATCTAAAATTTTTTTAGAATCTAAAAATTATGTTATTACATATGGATATGGGTTGAATAAATTAGGTTTAGTGATCAAACTATAATTAGGGTCATTGATTAGATTAGACTAGAATCCATTATCAATTTTGAGTAGTTGATTAAACCTAATCAATTATTGGTTAGGATTAGGTCAAAGGGGCTCAAAGTCGATTTTAGTTGTAGTTGGTCACATTGATTCATATTTGATGTGAATTGGTTGACTCAAGATCAAATTTAGCTCAATGGTTTAGGCTCGGGTCAATAGGTTAACCTGATCGATTCTAGTTTACCAATTTGGTGTCTAAGGCAAGTATCTAGATGGTGGTTATTTAATTGATTTCATTGTCTGATCTAATCAATTCATTGATGTCTAAGAAAAGCAATAGATGGACCCCCACTCATCTTAACTTATCGGGTTATTTTGGGAGATTAAGTTTTGAATTAGGTTACTTGTTGATTCAAGTTCACCCATGCCAACTAGGTAGGTCAGATATGTGAATGTGCTGACCTAAATTTGGTCAGTCAGATATCAAATCTGATGACTTAAAAGAGATCTAAACTTAAATTTTCTCACTAAATATTAAGTCTAGCAGTCTTCCACCATTGTAAAGATACGGATGCCTTCCTGACATTGATCATTCTCGACTGGTTACAATGGTTCGATTGCATCAGACAGATATAATCACTCTATTAGTATTAGATGTCCTAAGGTAGAGATGGAGTTGGGCTCAATAATGTTAGATGAGGGTCTCAATGATGGCTTTGCATCCGCTGGTGAACAGTGGATCTGACTTAACTAAGAAATATACCAATAACTGTTAGGTGAGGCCATAGAACTTAGAGACTGAGCCCACTGCATCATGCTTAGTGAAGCAATGGACAAGGTATTGTCCACTCATTGGTCTGTGCTCATCAATAACTATTAGGTGAGGTGTGTATGGATCAGTGAGACTATAGTACCCACTAGAAATCGATCGCGTATAGATTTCTATTTCTCCACCCGAGGAGTGTGGGAGATTCGAAGAAATAGTGGAAGCCTTGTTTCTTTCTAAAGTCTATAGAACAAATATTTAATAAGTACAAATATCTAACTAGAAACTATTCTCTCTGTACATGATCATGTTCGAGTGCCAACCCTTTAGCCCATATCCTGGATATTAATAGATTGACTGGGACAAACTACAAAGACTAGGTGAGGAACTTAGTAATTATTTTTAATTTTGAAAAGCTAACTCATATCCTAGACCAAAATGCACCTGTGTTACTAGCTCATCCATCTCCTGATCAATGAGCCACACTTGAGAAGTGGATGGATGAGAATAATAAGGTGAAGTGCTATATTCTAGCATCTATGTCCAATGATCTTCAGAGATAGTATGAAGACATGAGGACTGCCAAGGAGATGCTAACTTACCTACAAGAGTTGTATGGTGAGCAGAGTTGGACAGCTCATTTTAAGATCTTCCGATGACTATTTAGAGTGAAAATACGTGACTGACAGTCCGTCAATGATCATTGTTTGATAATGATCCAGGACATTGAAGAGTTTTAGAAGCTCAGGATGAACATGGATAAAGAATTATAGGTGGATTTGATCCTCTAATCTCTTTTTGATTCATATGAACAGTTCATTATGAACTATCATATAAATAAAATTGATAGCACTTTGATCGAATTGCTGAATATGTTGGTGACAGCTAAGGGCATCTTGAAAGGTTCAAGGGATATGGTTCTGACTATGGAGCGGACTTTCTCTAAAAGAAAGTCTTCTTTTAAGAAAAGGAAGAAACCTACGAAGAAGCAAAAGAATGAGGCCAAGTCCAAGAAGTAGGTTCCATAGAAGACCGATGATAAAGAAAAATTTTTTCATTGTAAGGTCGAAGGCCATTGGAGAAGAAACTGTTCGGCCTACCTAACAACTATAAAATATAGGAAGAAGGATGGGCCTTCTGAAGGTACATCTGATTTGCTCATAACAGAATCTAATCTAATGGTTTTCTCTTCTTCTAGTTGGATTCTAGATTCTGGTTCAAGTGCTCACTTGTATACTTTCATACAGAATTTTGAAAAAGTTAGAGGGTTGAGGGAAAGCAAGATAACTCTCTGGGTCGATAACGGAGCAAGAGTTGTTGCTGTGGCCGTCAAGACCTACCCTTTATGACTACCATTAGGATAAGATTATTATTAAAAGACTGCTATTATGTACCTATAGCCTGTAAGATTTAATTTCTATATCTATCTTGGCACAGGATAACTATAATTTTTATTTCAATAAAGATATATGTGTAATTTATTTTTGAAATAAAATTATTATATGTACTTTCTTGATTGATGGTCATTATCATTTGCATATGGATGTGAGTGTTAATATTAATGAGCAAACTATGAATGCCAAAGGGTCTAAGAGACTTAGAGGTAGGATTGGCTAAAAATATCTATGGCATCTTAGCCTAGGCCATATAGGAGAGGACAGACTCAACAAACTGGAGAAAGATGGTCTTCTCGGGTCATTGACTTTCGAGTTTTATCTGATTTGTGAGTCCTATCTTCAAGAAAAAATGACTAAGCTGCCTTTTGTGGGATAAAGAGAAAGGGCCACTGAGATATTAGCTCTGGTATATACTGACGTGTGTGGTCCATTCGATGTATAAGCTAAGGGTAGCTATGTCTACTTCATAATTTTTATCAATGATTATTCTAAAGGAGGAAAATTGCTTTTTCTCGTAGGATCTTCCAGATTTTACCAAATCTGGGGCTAAATAAATTTAAAATATTTTTATCCTACATGTATTTCAGATCTAAATCTCTAGATCTAATTTTATTATCAGATATTTTAAATCTAAAATTAAATCTAAAACTATGATGAAAGAAGAAATACCTCAAGGGTAATCTGATTACCCTGTAGATGATCTCTGCACAGCACGAGGTTCTGATGTAGCCACACAAGCGCCTAGCATCAACCGATATCCACTCAGGTAGGACCTAGAACACCTTCTCCTCATGAATCTATGCTCCAAAAATCAGATCTAAATTTGATTAGGAAGATCTTCAAAAGTCTTCCTGAAGTTGGAGCAGCAGCCTATCGAAGAAATCCTACAGCCTTCTGTTCCAGGCATCACCATGCCTTGGATCTTTGTCAGATGGATGTCCAACTCTTTGGACATGAAGAGGGGAGGAAGGAGAGCAGGGAGGATATGGAAAAGAGGGGAGGAGGTGGCAGCTATTGGATTTTGTGTAGAAAACAACATCTACCTCGAAACCCTAGGCGCAGCAGGGTTTATATAGACCCTGTATGCTGTGCAATGCCACATCATTCAACTAATCAAAAAATTCCAATAAAGTTTGAAAAAATTTTGATTGGTGGAGTGATGTCATCTGATCATATCAGATAAGAACCCCACCTTATCTCCAAAAGATGGCACCAACATTGGATAAGCACAAATAGAGGTGGCACCCAAGAGTTTAAATTGATCAAGACTCTCCAATCCTTATCCACTTGGGGTGCCCACTTTAATCCAATTGGGCTCACACCATAATTTGATTATGGTGCCCAATTTGATGTGGCTTGGCTTGTGGATACTCCATAAAAATCTTTCAATGAGCCCTTTTCAGTTTAAGACCCTTATGTCAACTTTTGATAGATGTCTTAAAATAAAATTGGCAGGTGCTAGGAATTTGTAGGTGTTGTCTTAAATTCATCTCATGAATTAAGACAAGCCTTTTCTGAGCTGAACAAGCTTCATTTAGACTGAGAGAAATCTTTCTAAGGTTCTCTGGATGAGAAATCATATTTGGCTCGGTAGAGACAGAAAAGATTACACGAGGAGAAAGTTAGGCCCAATCGTATGCTAGCACGATTTCCTTGAACCTAATTGGATCTTATCCAAATCAATTGGGTTAGCCCAATTAATGACATCCAGATCCTAACCCTTATTTGTGTGACTCAGTTAGGTTCAATTCTGTATGATAATGAGACATGTCATGATCTCATCATCAACATCATCGAAACTCCTTTCGATGGACCAAAACTCTTCTGATTCAGATAATTAGAATGATCGATCATCAATATCATTCTAATTACTCTCAAAATCCACCAGTGACACCTAGCAGTATATGGTGGCAACCCATCAGAATTGAAGATGAACCTCTCGGTGCAGCTACTTATGTGATTGAGTTTCTCTATCATGAGTCCCGACTGAATTAGGGTTAAGGTGAACTCGTCAAACCCAACATCAGTCATATGAGTTAATTGATCGATCCGAGTCCGATGTGAAACCTTAATGGAAAACTCTTTTCCATTATTTCACTCTGCTATGGCCATGGGCTTAAGGACTCGATCTTTCGATCATCATAGGACTACTCCTCTCATCTACCGAGGTTGATTGATCCCATCTTGGTGCGACCTAGTTCCTACAATGAATATGCTACAGCCAACATACACCTCAGGGTTCTGAATAGCTAGGAGACTGAGTTATGGTGTAGTCAAACTATAACACACTCAAGGTAAATTGTCGATGCACCTTAGGTCAAAGAACTAGACACACAACTGCGGCATCGAGCTAGTCATTGACGAGAAGGTAGACTTCCTTATGACTGCTTGAAGTGGTCACGCTCAGTACTCTCATTCTCAATGAATACCTATACTCTCACTCCAGTATCTCCACACCGTAGACTCAAGACATATCTACCCTAAGGAAGCAATCATACACCAACCTTTCAGATCGATCACCATCCTCGTGATGATCCTATGGTCAGGAGCTGTTTATGAGTTAGTTATGTAAATTCATGCCTTAAATTTTCAACTCTTAAAAATATAAATTTACATTTCTACTAACTCAAAGGATGTATCACAGACACAATGTACACAATGCGATAGAAGAATAACCCTTTTATTCATTTATAGTTAAAATTATAAATTTGCCCTTAGATCTGTACAGGAATGTATTAGCCGATCTGGCATCTAGGACACACATTTAACATATTCATAATATGATTTTATATATTTGATACATCGAAGGTTTGAAGCCTTTGAAAAGTTTATTGAATTCAGACATGAAATAGAAAAATAGATCGAAAAACCCATAAAGGTTTTTCAATCAGATTGAGGAGGGGAGTACCTTAGTAAAAAATTTTGGATCTATCTCAAGGATAATAGCATAATATCACAATGGATACCTCCAGGGATGCCTCAACTCAACGAGATATTTGAAAGAAAAAATTGGACCCTATTAAATATGGTTTGATCCATGATGAGCTTCACAGATCTTTCTGTCCTTCTCTAGGGACATGCATTACTTTTTACAATTCATTTTTTGAATCAGATTCTCTCTAAATTCATTTCTACCATACCATACGAGCTATAGTATGGTAAGAAGCCAACTCTTAGATCTCTCAAGATTTGGAGATGTCCGGCCCATGTCAAGTAATAGCATGTGGACAAGTTAGAGGTTAGGTCTTTTAAGACTCATTTTATAGGATATCCTAAGGAAACCATGGGATACTACTTTTATCTTCTTGAAAATCACAATGTGATTGTAAGCCATCATGCCATCTTCTTGAAAAAAGAGTTTATCCAAGAGAGGCAGTGGGAGGAAGATTGAGCTCGAAGAGAAGGTCACTGAAGAGCATCGAGTCCAAGAACCTAAACCCAATAGTGAGCCAGTAGATATAGTACCTCCTCCACCTCATAGATCAAGTAAAATCTTTCATCCTCTTAAAAGGTACTTAGGTATCTTATGGAGGATCTAAAGGAAGCATTCTCTATGGGAGATAAGGACATTAGGAATGATCCTAAGACCTACATGAGGCAATATTAGATGTTGACTCCAAGAGATGGATGGAAACAATGAAGTCAGAAATTAACTCCATCTGAAGGTATTATACCTATTGGGTGTAAATAGATTTATAAAAGAAAAATTGAGTTCGATGGTCAGATAGAGACCTATAAGTCAAGGCTGGTTACGAAAGGTTATAGTCAATACGAAGGCATTAACTATCAAAAATTTTTTTTTCTCGTGACCATGCTAAAATCCATCCAAATTCTGCTTGTGATTGCAGCTTTTCATAATTATAAAATTTGATAGATGGATATGAAGATTGCCTTCCTAAATGGATATCTTGAGGAAGATATCTATATGGAGTAGCTTTTGGATTTTACATCTAGTGATAGTGATCACAAGGTCTACAAGCTGAAAAAATCTATATATGGACTCAAGCAAGCACCTCAGAGTTAGAACACTCGCTTTAATGATGTGATCAAAATATTTGATTTCATCAAAAATAAGGAGGAGCTGTGTGTGTATAAAAGGTCAATGGGAGCACTGTCATATTTTTTGTATTGTATATGGACAACATCCTCCTGATTGGAAAGGATATTCTCATGCTGACATCAGTCAAAGTATGGTTGTCAAAAGAATACACCATGAAAGACCTAGGAGAAGCTTCCTATATTCTTGGTATAAAGGTCTATAAGGATAAATCTAAGAGAATGATAGGACTCTCACAGCGAATGTACATGAGGAGGTGTTGAAGAGGTTCAGCATAGAAAACTTCAAGAGGAGTCTCTTGCCCCTTAAATATAGCATTCATCTCTCAAAGAATATGTGCCCTAATACACCTGAGGAGATCCAGCACATGAGCTGAAGGAACCAGATCTAGGGTTTCAGGATTAGATCTTGAAATTTTTTCAAGATCAGGCAGCAAAAGACTAAAATAAATCAAAATTTATCTTATAAAATTATAGAATCCCTAGATCTAAGATATTATTACATGATTATTACATGATATTAAATCAAAAATTAAAATATAAAGAGCAAAAACTACATGTTGATCATATCAACATGTTTCTATACTACATCAAATGTATGTAAAATATAATAGATCAGATCTATTACCTTGCAAGTTAGATGTTCTAACTTTGCTGATCTGGGCTTAAGGATGATGTTGCGAGCTGCACATGCATCCGACCTCTAGGAGTCATCCACACGAGCCCACGAATCACGATCAGAAGTCCTGGTCCAGGAAATCAACATAGTATGCTAGTATTGTGCTGATCCTTCTTCGATGGTCGATCAGATGCCTCCTTCTTCTTGATTTAGACTCTTTCAAAGATAAAAAGTAGGAGAAGGAGTTTTAGATGTAAGACACTCTTAGAAAACTCATAGATAGAGGAAGAAAAGAGGTGAACTTAGCAATCCTAGAAGAAGACCCTCTTCTTCTTCTCTTTGCTCTAACCCAGACACTTAATTTTGTATCTATTATATCTCCATGCCCCAACACTTTTTTTTCTTGATTTTTATACACCCCAAAGGTCTCTCAAAGATCTATAATTCATAAAAATTTTAAGAAGAAATTCATCTTAAATAATGAGATATAAAGAATCCTTGTCTAGGTCAAATACCTAGTCAAGGAAAATCCAAACAAGGCAAGACAAGGGGTGCCCAACTCTTGGGCGCCCCCTCCTTCTTTTTCTACCATGGACCACCAGCAAAGGGTGAACAATATGTGCCATAAAAATAACAAAAATCCCAAAAAATATAAGGATAAAATCAGTGCCATAAGGAAAGAGTTTTGGTTTCCTAAAATTCTATCTCATAGAATTTGAAATCCAAACTAATTCCTACTTTGACTTGGTCCACAACCACATTTCATCTAAGAGAGAAAGAGTGAAAAGCTTTGGGCATGTGTGAAGGCCTGGGAGAGAAGGTTTTGTCATACAAAATAAGAGAGAGTGGGCGTGGGGGGCTAAGGTGGCGCAAGGTGGAATTTTAGTCTTACTAGGATTCAATTTATGACTTGTTCAAATTTGGTTTCTCAAACCAAATCAAATCAAAACCAAATCAATCTAATTAAAATAGGTCTTAACCCAAATAAAAATTTAATTTAATCAGATTAAATTAGATTTAAATTTAATTTAATTTTTTAATCGAATTAGAAATTAGGTTGACCCATGTCCTAATTGAACTAGGATTAGTTTTTTCTTGCACTTGGCTTATCCAATAAATCAATTGGACTTGATCTAATCAAGTTCAAACTAAATCTAATTAAATTATATTTAATTAGACTTAATCTCAGTCCATTGACTTAATCAAATTAAGCTAATTAGCAATTGAATTGCTAATCGATCCTCCTACAACACTTGCACTAGGTTAAATATCAATCATGTTGATCATTTAACCCTAGAACGATTCTTAATTGTTGATCAACCATCTGATCAGATTGTGAACTCTAATTAGTGTGACCTCATAGGTCCGAACCTAAGCTGATAGTATAAAAATAAATTTTTATATCAATCAAAGTGACCATCTAGCAATGGTACCCAATGACCGGATAGGTCGAATGTGTAGAACAACATCTTTAGAACCCATACGGATATAGTTTCCATATAATTCATCCTCTTGACCAAAATGCTCATAGGATACCTCAGAGTTCTACTGTCAACTCTGATCAAGTTATCCACATTGTATTTCAAAATATCAAATCCATCTGATGGATTACCCTGGCCAAGGTTTTGCTAAATTGAAAAACAGTGACTCATTCTTCTCCAACTCTTGGAGTGGTCAATCCCATCTTGATCATACTCTGACTTTGCAAGTACTTGACTGTGCCCAGAAGCCTTCTGTTACTGAATTAAAAATTCAGTTAGTCCAATACCAAAGCACAGTGAGTTGCTTGCAAGTCACTGAGGCGATCTCAGGTCTAAAGGACACTTATACCTATATCCCATCAGAGACATTCTCGATAGTAGAATGCTCTGGAGTTGGTCATGTTCAATAATGATGTACCCTTATATCTCACCTGTATTCTATACCAGTGTCTCCACACTCATTGGTTAAGAGGACAACCAACCCATTGACCTACAACGACCTATGCTCGATAGAAGCTATCATCCTTATTAACAGCCTATCATTTGGTCGTAAATAGTTTTAAGGACTAATCGATAAATCTTCTCTTTATCGAACCTAAATAGTCCTAAGGACTTCATCACAATAATGGAGTTCATTAGAAGATGAAAACTTATGATGAAGATGTCAAAAATATATTTTATTCATTGATAAATCAATTACAATACAAGGTTGCTCAACCATCAATAGACTGACGATTGGCATTTGGGATATATTTTTCAATATTTTAAACTATCCAAACTAGACAATCAATTGACCAATGCACATAATTCTTCCATCCGTATAAAAAAAATATAACTATATGGATGATTTAGAATATGTACATTAATTAAAAGATGGGTCTATGGTTCCATGTAATACAAAATTTTTAAAAGATATAGGCTTATTTTTATAATTTATTTATAAATAAATATTATTTACATTAAATTGCCTTCCTCTTGTACAAATTACCTTCCATTATAAAAATATAAATTATAATAAATATAGATTTATAATTCATATAAACATAAATTTATAAAAATATAAACATAAATTTATAAACATAAAAATATAAAAATATAAATAAATATTATAAAAATAAATTTATAATTTAAATAAAAAAATAAATCATAAAAAATAAATCATATTTTTCAACAACTCTTACTTACTCTAAAGCCACTCGGTACAGTATCTAATACCCATCTTCGACTTGTGATTGTTGAACTCCTTTATCGCTAGGGCTTTAGTGAAGGGGTCGGTCAGGTTCTCCTTTCTGTTGATCTTCTGAAAGTTGACGTCATCTCGATCCATGATCTTCCAGACCAGGTGAAAGTGGTGCAAAATATACTTCATCTGCTGGTGTGCTTTAGGTTCCTTCGTCTGAGCAATGGCACCGTGCTGTCGCAATAGAGCAGGATCGAACCATCAAGGGACGGTGCTACTTCAAGCTTGATGATGAATTTCCTCAGCCACATAGCTTCCTTCGCGACATCTGATGCTGTGATGAACTCCACCTCACAAACAGAGTCTGTCACAATATGCTGCTTGAAACTCTTCCAACATATGACTCCACCATTCAGAGTAAAGATATAACTCGACACGCTTTTGCTGTCATCATGGTCAGATTGAAAGTTAGAGTCTGTGAACCCCACAAGTTTCAGATCTAACTCGCCATAAACCAACCATTGGTCCTTAGTATTTTTTAAATACTTAAGGATGGCTTTAACCACTTTCCAATGGTTTCCTCCAGGATTAGATTGGTATCTACTCACTACTCCTAGTGAGTATGTCACATCTGGCCTTATACATGTCATGGCATACATGATAGATCCCACGATCGAAGTATATGGGACTCTACTCATATGCTCTCTCTTCAAAAGTTGTCGGACAATCCTTCTTAGAGAGAGAAATTCTATGGCCTATCGGTAGATAGCCCTTCTTGGAATTCTTCATGCTGAATCTCTTTAGCACAGTGTCTATGTACGTGGACTGGGATAACCCAAGCATCCTTTTAGATCTATCCCTATAGATCTTCATCCCTAGGATGTAGGATGCTTCGCCCAAGTCCTTCATGGAACTATGATGACAACCAAACTTTTATTCCCTATAGTGCGGGGATGTCATTCTCGATTAAGAGAATGTCATCCACGTACAAAATAAGGAATACCACAACAGGACCATTTGCCCATTTATAGATGCAGGACTCTTCTCCGTTCTTAACGAAGCCATACATTTTAATCACCTTATCAAAATGCATGTTCCAACTCCAAGAAGCTTGCTTCAATCCATAAATGGATCTCTGAAGCTTGCACACATTGAATTCATCTGTGGATGTAAACCCCTTAGGTTGTATCATATACACCTCTTTGGTCAGCTCTCCATTCAGGAAAGCTGTCTTTATATCCATCTGTCAGATCTCATAATCCAGATAGGCAACTATTGCAAGTATTATCTGAATAGATTTGAGCATTGCCACAGGGGAGAACATCTCGTTATAGTCAATTCCATAATGTTGATGATATCCCTTGGCAACCAAATGGACTTTATAGGTCTCCACCTTTCCGTCTGCGCCCATCTTCCTTTTGAAGACCCATTTACACCCAATGGGTTTAACCCCTTCAGGTGGGTCAATCAAAGTCCATACATTGTTGACCTTCATGGACTCCATTTCAGATTTCATGGCTTCAAGCTATTTTTTAGAATCAGGTCTCTGCATTGCATCCATATAGATGATCGGATCCTCATCGTTCTCATCGAGTTTGATGGGATCACCATCCCGGATCAAGAAATTATAGTATCTGCCCGACTAACGTGGTACTCTATCGGATCGTCTTAATGGTGCAGGTACATTGGGTTTCGGATCTGATCTAATCAAATTCAACTCAGGTTCAGCTATTGATGTCGGTCCTTCTACCTGTTGAACTTCATCAAGTTCAACCTTAGAGGCAATGGTTCCTTTACCAAGGAACTCCTTTTCTAAAAAGGTTGCCTTAAGGCTGACGAACTCCTTTTGTTCATCAGCATAGTAGAAAAAATATCCTTTAGTCTCTTTAGAGTACCCTATGAATGTGCATTTGTCAGACCTAGGTCCAAGTTTATCTGTAACTAACCATTTGACATAGGTCGGGCACTCCAGACCCTAAGGTGTGAAAGTACTGGCTTACTCCCTTTCCATATCTCATATGGAGTCTTAATTACAGACTTACTTGAAACCCTATTTAACAGATAACAGGCCGATTCAAGTGTATATCCCCAGAAAGATATCGGTAAGCTGGCAAAATCCATCATGGATCGGACCATGTCTAATAGAGTCCGATTTCTCCTTTCAGACACACCATTATACTGTGGTGTTCCTAGAGGAGTCCATTAGGAGAGAATCCCATTCTCTCCTAGATATGTGGGAAACTCACCAGAAAGGTATTCCTTTCCTTGGTCAGATCGAAGAATTTTAATACTCTTTCCAGTTTATTTTTCTACTTCACTTTGGAATCGTTTGAACATTTCAAATGAATCTGACTTATGTTTCATCAGATAGACATAATCATATCTGGATAGATCATCCGTGAAAGTGATGAAGTAGAAATATCCACCTCTAGCACTTGTGCTCATGGGCCCGCATACATCAGTATGTACTAGGCCCAAGAGCTCAGTAGCTCTCTCATCTTTTCTAGTAAAAGGTGACTTGATCATTTTACCAAGAAGATCGGACTCACAGGTTGGAAGTGATTCACAATCACTAACTTCGAGAATTTCCTCTTGAGTCAACCTGTTTATCCTATTTTTGTTTATATGACCTAGCCTACAGTGCCATAAGTAGATATCTGATACACTATCTAATCTAGGGTGCTTGCCAGTAGAATAGACTACGTTAACAGGTTGTGATAATATATACACACCATTATTTAAATGTCCACAAAAAATAGTAACACCATTCATAATGATATTACAAACTTGTTTCTTTATTGAAATTTTATAATCATTTTTGGCCAGAAGGCCTACAGAAATAATATTTAAAAAAAAACTGAGACAGAAATGATAATTATTAAGAACAACGATATGGGACTCAAATACAAGTTTCAAGATTTCTAATGCAAGAACTAGAACTGATCTTCCATCTCCAACGTTCAGGAACCTCTCACCTTGCTTGAATCTTCTACTAACCTGCAACCCCTGCAATGAATTACAAATATGGTAAGGGCTACTGATATCCAATACCCAATTAGTTATATCACAAATAGAGAAATTATAAGGAGTTATCATATAAATACCTTGCCTAGCAATAGCTTGCTTCTTTTTCTGCCTGTTCGGATCCAGGGAGGGAATGTACTGAGGATAGTTCTTCTTTCAGTGCCCTCGCTTCTTGTAAAAGAAGCATTCAGTTTGACTCTTATCGAGCTTGATCTTTCCGGTCTGGCCCTGCACTAATGTCTTAGCCTGAACTTGCACCTTCTTCACTTTCTTCTTCTTGTTCTTCTTCCCTTTCTTAAAAGGTCGAGAATCAGAAGACGAATCTCCCACTAAGTTCACCGACTCTTTGTGGAGTTGGTGATCTTTCTCAAAGTTCTGAAACAACCCCAGTAACCCGTGGTAGTTTACTTCAGGCTTTGTCATTCTATAATAAGTGAGGAATAGGAGATAAAACTTGGGCAGCGAGTTCAGTATTAAATCTTTCCCAAGCTGCTCATGCAAGGGAAAGCCAAGCTTGCTCAAATGCTCCATCAGCTCGATCATGTACAATACATGATCAGTGACAGAGGCACCATCCCGCATTTTGGCATTGAAGATGGCACAACTAGTCTTGTGCCTCTCCACATCATCGGGTGTGCCAAAGGCATCCTCCAACACTTGAAACATGTCTTTTGGTTGAGCCATCTCAAATCTGTGATTGAACTCGTTGCTCATGGCAGCCAGTATGATGCAGCGCACCGTGATCTGATCACTGAGCCACTTCTGGTAAGTATCTCTGACTGTTCCACGTGCATTGGTTGCTGGCTCCTCAGGTGCAAGATCCGTTATCACATATAGGATCCGTTCATGCTCCAAGACTATCTTCAACTTTCGGTACCAGCTATCAAAGTTGGGTCCCACCAACTTATCATTGTCCAACAATGATCGGAGTGATAAGGAAGTGGCCATATCTGCACAAAGAAAAATCATAACCTAATTAGTAATTGATTCATTAAACCTAAAGATTTGGACTTTAATCAAAAGGTTTCTCTCACTATTTTATTCGAATTGGTAGCCTCTACCTCCAATTCAAGGAACTACCCTAATTCTTTAGTGGGTACTAGAATCCACTTAGACTGCACACAAGCCCAACTTTGGTTGGCCAACCTATGTACGTCTAAGGGTAGGTTCATAACCATTTATTTCTCTAAATAATTTTTAGTAATTTTAATTTTGCCCTAGTCCCTAATCAGTAGGCTTTGGCCTCCACTGAAAAGGTCTGGTTAGGTCCAACCATTAACATGACCATACTTGGCCATCTAGCTAATGAATGATTAGGCCAACTTTGATTGGCTAACCTAACCACTATTCAGAAAGATGCAGTCAAGAAATCATATTATGAATGATAATTCCATCAGCCGATAAGCACCAGGCCTTTGGGCCTCCAATGATTATCCAACTGATGGACCAATTATCATCCACATAATGAGAGGCTATGATCTAGTTATCACCATAACTATTTTATTTTAAGAACCTAATAATTTTAAAAGATTTAATTAATTTAGAGGAGAAGATCAGATGAACCAGCTTATCATGATCCTTCCACTGGCTTCACCAAGTCAGCTTAAGGGAGACCATTAAAAGGGCTGATCTAGGAGCACCTAAATCAGTCACACTGATTTACCTAGCTGACATGGGTCAGCTCGAATAGTCAAGTGATCCGATCAAAACATAATTTTACTAAGAGATCAGGTAAGTTTGATCAGTGGGAGGGTCTGCCAAAGCTTGCCTTAGACACCATCAGAAATAGTTAGGTAAGCGGGCTGCCAATTAAAAATCACCGATCTGGTTTACCTTAGACACCAATTGGTTTAATTAGTTTCAATTAGATCAACCTAACAGTTCATGCTAGACTACTTAGCCAAGAATCAAGTCCATTTGGTTCTCGTTAAAGACATAGACTTGACCAACTCAACTATTATAATTGATCTAGAGAATCCTTGACCTAATCTAAGACAACAATTGATTAGATTTAGTCAATTCTCTAATCAAGTTCATCTTTAATCTAACCTTAGGTCTAACCTAATTAATGGACCTAATTCTCACTAATCCATTAACCCAATGTGTTATGGTTTGTGTTTTATGTTCTTCAATTCACAATCCTAGAATCTAATCAAACAACTTCTTAATTCTCAATTAAGTTTTGGGCTGAGAGTTGGGGTTTGGCTTTTTGAAAATAATTTTCATATTTGTAAAATATTTTTACAATATGGTTCTACCAACCAAGTTGCATGTTTGATTCATAATCAAAATGTAAGTGAAATAAGCATGAAATTACTTTAGATCTAATCTAAACAGGTTCATGTAATTGAAATAATTTCAACTTTAAACTGCATAAATTTTTCAGACAAATATATGATGGTTCTTTGCATGAAAATTATTAATAAATAGATTTTATTTTAGATTTAAATATTTTTTAAATCTAATAAATTATAAATTTAATCTAGATCATATCTAATAAATTTATGATTAAATATAGATCTACATGAACTAGGACAATCTTTGCATTGTGAGGGATAAATCTTACAGCAGGATAACCTATAGTTCATGATTGATCTAAAAATTTTAATTTTAGATTTAACAATCAGATTATAAATTAAATTTAATCTAAAAAATAATCTAAGTATGTATAAATAATCATGTAATAAACAATCTAGGCTCTGATACCAATTAAAGGAACCAGATCTAGGGTTTCAGGGTTAGATCTTGAAACTTTTTCAAGATCAGGCAGCAGAAGACTAAAATAAATCAAAATTTATCTTATCAAATTATAGAATCTCTAGATCTAATATTTTATTACATAATTCTTACATGGTATTAAATCAAAAATTAAAATATAAAGAGCAAGAACTACATGTTGATCATATCAACATGTTTCTATACTACATCTAATGTATGTAAAATATAATAGGTCAGATCTATTACCTTGTAAGTTAGATATTCTAACTTTGCTGATTCAAACTTAAGGATGATGTTGTGAGCTGCACATGCATCCGACCTCTAGGAGTCATCCACACGAGCCCACAAATCACGATCAGAAGTCCTGATCCAGGAAATCAGCATAGTATGCTAGTACTGTGCTGATCCTTCTTCGATGGTCGATCAGATGCCTCCTTCTTGATTTAGATTTTTTTAAAGATGAGAAGTAAGAGAAAGAGTTTTAGATGTGAGACACTCTCAGAAAACTCACAGATGGAGGAAGGGAAGAGGTGAACTCAGCAACCCTAGAAGAAGACCCTCTTCTTCTTCTTCTCTTTGCTCTAACACAGACACTTAGTTTTATTTCTATTATATCTCCATGCCCTAACACTCTTTCTCCTTGATTCTTTACACATCCTAAAGGTCTCTCAAAGCTCTGTAATCCACAAAAATTTCAAGAAGAAATTCATCTTAAATAATAAGATATGAAGAATCCTTGTCTAGGTCAAATACCTAGTCAAGGAAAATCCAAACAGGGCCCAGACAAGGGGTGCCCAACTCTTGGACAACCCCTCCTTCTTTTTATATCATGGACCACCAGCAAAGGGCACACACTATGTTCCATAAAATTCACAAAAATCTCAAAAAAAATCTGAGTAAAATCAATACCATAAGGAAAGAGTTTTAGTTTCCTAAAATTTTATCTCATAGAATTTGAAATCCAAACTAATTCCTACTTTGACTTGGTCCACAACCACATTCCATGTAAGAGAGAAAGAGTGAAAAGCTTTGGGCATGCATGAAGGCCTGGGAAAGAAGGTTTTGTCACACAAAATAAGAGAGTGGGCGTGGGGGGCTAAGGTGGCGCAAGGTAGAATCCTAGTCTTACTAGGATTCAATTTATGACTTGTTCAAATTTAGTTTCTCAAACCAAATCAAATCAAAAATAAATCAACTCAATTAAAATAGGTGTTAACCCAATTAAGAATCTAATTTAATCAGATTAAATTAGATATAAATCTGATTTAATTTTTTAATTAAATTAGAAATTAGGTTGACCCAAGTCCTAATTGAACTAGGATTAGTTTTTCCTTGCACTTGGCTTATCCAATAAACCAATTGAAATTGATCTAATCAAGTCCAAATCAAATCTAATTAAATTATATTCAATTAGACTTAATCTTAACCCATTGGCTTAATCAAATTAAGCCAATTAGCAATTGAATTGCTAATCGATTCTCTTACAATACTTGCACTAGGTTAAATATCTATCGTATTGATCGTTTAATCCTAGAATAATTCTTAATCATTGATCAACCATCCAATCGGATCATAAACTCTAATGTGTGTGACCTCATAGGTCCGAACTTAAGTTGGTAGTATAGAAATAAATTCTTGTATGAATCGAAGTGACCATCTAGCAATGGTACCCGACGGTCGGATAGGTCGAATGTGTAGAACAACATCCTTAGAACCCATGCGGATATAGTTTTCATATAATTCATCCTCTTGACCAAAATACTCATAGGATACCTCAGAGTTCAACTGTCAACTCTGATCAGATTGTCCACATTGTATTTCAAAATATCAAATCTATTTGATGGATTAACCTGGCCAAGATTTTGCTAAATTGAAATACAGTGACTCATTCTTCTCCAACTCTTGGAGTGGTCAATCCCATCTTGATCACACTCTGACTTCGTAAGTACTTAACTGTATCCAGAAGCCTTCTATCACTGAATTAGAAATTCAGTTAGTCCGGTATCAAAGCACAGTGAGTTGCTTGCAAGTCACTGAGGCGATCTCAGGTCTAAGGGACACTTATACCTATATCACATCAGAGACATTCTCGCTAGCAGAATGCTCTGGAGTTGGTCACGTTCCATGATGATGTACCCTTACATCTCACCTGTATACCATACCAGTGTCTCTAGACTCCTTGGTTAAGAGGACAACTAATCCATATAGCCTACAGCGACCTATGCTCGATAGAAGCTGTCGTCCTTATTAACAGCCTATCATTTGGTCGTGAATAGTTTTAAGGACTAATCGATAAATTCTCTCTTTATCGAGCCTAAATAGTCTTAAGAACTTCTTCACAATAATGGAGTTCATTAGAAGATGAAAACTTATGATAAAAATACCAAAAATATATTATATTTATTAACAAATCAATTACAATACAAGGTTGCTCAACCGTCAACAGGCTGACGATTGGTATTTGAGATATATTTTCCAACATGACCAAGATCCCTTATGCTTTGACAATAAAGAGTCTCATATATGCCATGTTATGTACACAACCTGATATAGTCCTTGCCGTGAGTGTCACTAGCATATATCAGACAAATCCAAGTGAAGAGCATTGGATTGCTGTGAATATAAATTTGACCTTGATCTGATTTAATGAAGATTTAATATAAATTTTAAGGGTTAATTTGATATGCTAGCATGTTGTATTAATCTAAGTTCCTAAATTCATTTAGATCAAAGTGTTTGAGCTAATCTAGACCAGTTGTCTTTGACCTAATGGGATTGGGTCAATTTTGATTGGATTCCTATCCAACTTGAAATAATTTTAAGTGGAGAAGGACTCCTCTACACCCACCAGATGCCACATCAAAAAATAAATGCTGCCCCACTCATTTTAGCATTTGAAGATGGAGAGTCCTTCTTCATGAAAGAACTTATCTTAATGCATTGCCTTAAATGATCAACCAGAACTCTAATGATTTGTCATCAATTTAAAATGGAATTTTTATGGCATGTAGAAGAGTGAGTCCTTATATGTGAAGCTCTCTTGTGCTAAAAATTCCACATGGTAAATTTATTCACCATGCAAGAAAGTAGAGCGCCAAAGGTTGGCGCCCCTTGGACCCTTCTCACATCTCTTGGTCCCTTATATATATGGGATGTCCCATATGGCCCAAGTGTTGGGTTTTTGGATGGAAACCAGAGATAAGTGGTGTGTAAATTAGAGTAAAAAATTTAGAAAAAGGCAAGAAAAAATTGAGTGGCAAAATTTGTAAGTAGGATGTTGAGAGAATTAGCAAGTGTTGCTAATGTGCCCTAAGATTTTATTTTTCTATATGTTGGAGCCTAAAATCAAATCTTAAGTTGTGAGACATCTGAAGAGTGTCTTCTTGGCATAACTCTGGTGGCAAGATCGGAGGTGACTGGGCTTTAGTGTGATTGTTCCTTGAGTTCAAAGCTGGTAGTGTTCTTAAAAAAATAAGGCTGTGGTGGCGCACCAGTTAAGAAGGACCTTGGCCAACTTCTGTGTGGATCACCATTAGAGAGCTTCTACTTTAGAGTCTTATGAAGATCACCAATGTGCCACTTTATATTTTTGATGAAAGTAAAATTCTATATCTTTTACATGCTTGTTTTGTTTTGATCGATATCAATAAGGTGATTCTAGGGTTTGAATTTCGACTCGATAGTCTTAACTGTTAAAGCTATTAACTTATATGATTTTAAAATTTTAAAAATTACTTTTTACTGTATAGCTAAAATTCAACAGTAGTATCAGAGCCACCCTTATCTGATTCAATCAAACAAGTATAAAGTAGTAGCATAGAATTATTCTTGTCATGTATTGCCAAATATTTTGCATCGATTTTTAGCATCGATCTTTAAAATCAAAAATTATTTTTGATTTTATAAGTAACATGGTTTTAAATTTTAATTATTAAAATTATAAATTTATGATAATTTGAAATTTATATTATCATGGTAGTGTGATGCTTAAATCGATTCATGGTTAAGGGTGTTATGCATGCCTAATATGATTTGGGGTTGCTTTATTATTTCAATTTTACTTGTCATATGTTATGACTTCAATTGCACCTTTATATGATTTTTGATATGATTATATGATTGCTATTATGATTTGTGATTATATGATGAATTGCATAATATGTGAAATATGTAGTCGCAGTTAGGATGTACTGAGATCAGTTCAAAGACCCTCTTAAAAATTTTATTAAGTCGTAATGTCGGAATTCACTTTCAAATCAAAAGTCAAATTCTTTTGATTAATTAGTGTCTAGAAAGGTATAAAAGGTGATTTTCTAATTAGGTCTGTATGCTGATCTGGCCAACTTTGTTGCTGTCTAAGAAAAGCTACGGAAAGCCTCCCACCTACTGATCTGGCCAATTTGATCTTATTAAATTTCGGACTTAGATTGATTAGTGATGGAGACACTACAAGAGCCTTCCTTCAAACTTGATCGATAGAGTATATTAAGATCTTAGTAAGCTTGCTATGCTATCTACAGGGCTTAGTATAAAAATTGATATGATGTTGACCAAGTGCATTTTGATGCTTATGGCATATTTTGAATAGTGTTGCTTTATTGTGCTATCCATAAGGGCAGCATTGTTTAAGTATGACTATATGCGATTGAAGGGTCAACTTAACTCAAACACTATAGTTTGTTATGTTATCCACAAGGCTATAAGTGATCTAGAGGTCAGACAGATAAATATTTGAATTGTAGAGGTACATTTGGTAAAGAGTTACCTACTCTTGAACTCATGAATACTTGTTGTGCTATCCACAAGGTGTTTTTAAAGAATAAGGATCTCAACCTCACTAAGGAATATTAGTATGTTTCTCGATTTCATATTTGAGGGCTATGAATTTTGATAAAATAGTGAAAGACACAATTAGATAAAAGCCTTAATCTAGTTGTGCATATCATCATGAGTTATCCACTTATATTGTATTCTTGTTATTGCAGATCAACTACACATATGGCATCCTCACTGTCACTCAGAGGCATACTAGATACAAATAAATTTATCAGACCTAACTACATGGACTGGTTAAGAAACTTGAGTATTATTCTCACTCAAGAGAAAGTCTCCTACATTCTGGATACACCTGTACCAGATTCACTTAGGAAAGATGCTTTCAAGGAGGAAAAGGCCACGTACAATATGTAGAAAGAGGACAGTGTGATTGTCAAATGCATCATGCTTGCCTCAATGAGCAACGAGCTTTTGAGGCAGCATGAGGACATGGATGTTCCCTCTATACTCCTAAATCTTAAGGAGTTCTATGGAGAACAAAGTCAAACTGCTCGATATGAGATATCAAAGCAATTATTCTATGCCTGCATGACTGAAGGTACTGAAGGAACCAGATCTAGGGTTTCAGGGTTAGATCTTGAAACTTTTTCAAGATCATACAGTGAAAGACTAAAATAAATTAAAATTTATTTTCTAAAATCAGAGAATCTCTAGATCTAAGATTCTATTACATGATTATTACATAGCATTAAATCAGAAATTAAAATATATAGAGCATGAACTACATGTTGATCATATCAACATGTTTCTATACTACATCTAATGTATGTATTAAACAATAGATCAGATCTATTACCTTGCAAGTTAGACATTCTAACCTTGCTGATCTGGGCTTGAGAATGATGTTATAAGCCGCACATGCATCCGGCCTCTAGGAGTCATCCACACGAGCCCACGAATCTCGACCAGAAGTCTTGCTTCAGGAAATCAGTACAGTATGCTAGTACTGCGCTGATCCTTCTTCGATGGTTGATCAGGTGCCTCCTTCTTCTTGATTTGGACTCTTTCAAAGATAAGAAGTAGGAGGAGGAGTTTCAGATCTGAGATGCTCTCAGAAAACTCAAGATGGAGGAAGGGAAGAGATGAAAACAAACAACCCTAGAAGAAGACCCTCTTCTTCTTCTCATTTCTCTCTCTAAACACCCTATCTTGTGTCTATTATATCTCCACAACCCAAAGGTATTTCTCTCTAATTTTTGGATGGAACAAAGGTATCTCAAATCTATATCTTCTCCAAAACTTTCATAAAGAAACTCATTTTATAGAGAGAGATATGATAGAGTCCTTGTCTAGGTCAAATACCTAGTCAAGGCTTATCCAAACATGGCAAGATAAGGGGCGCCCAACTCTTGAGTACCTCCTCCTTATTTTCATACATGGACTATCAAAAAAGGATGCACAATATGTACCCTAAAAGCCATAAAAGTTTCAAAAAAAAATTGGATAAATTCGGTGCAAAATTGAAAGAGTTTTGAATTTTTAAAACTCTATCTCATAGAATTCGAAATCCAAACTTATTCCTCTTTGATTTGATCCAAACCACCTTCCATGTAAGAAAAAAGAGAGGAAACCTTTTGTGGACGTGGGAGAGACCTGGGAGAGGGCTTTTGTCACACAAAATAAGAGGAGATTGGCATGAAATAAGAGAGAGGGTGCGGGGGGGTTATGTGGCGCAAGGTGGAATCCTAGTCTTACTAGGATTCTATCTTATGACTTGTTTTAACTTGGTTTCTCAAACCAAAATTAGATCAACCCAATTAAAATAAGTCTTAACCCAATTAAAAATCTAATTTAATCAGATAAAATTAGATTTAAATCTAACTTAATTTTCTGATCAAATTAGAAATTAGGTTGACCCAATCCTAATTGAACTAGGACTAGTTTTTCCTTGCAATTGGCTTATCCAATAAACCAATTGGACTTGATCCAATCAAGCCCAAACCAAATCTAATTAAATTATATTTAATTAGACTTAATCTCAACCCATTGGCTTAATCAAATTAAGCCAATTAGCAATCAAATTACTAATCGATCCTCCTGCAACACTTGCACTGGGTTAAATGTCAATCATATTGATCATTTAACCCTAGAATGATTCTTAATCGTTGATCAACCATCCGATCGAATCATGAACTCTAATGTGTGTGACCTCAAAGGTCTGAACCTAAGTCGGTAGCACAAAAATAAATTTTTGTACCGATCGAAGTGACCATCTAGCAATGGTACCCGACGATCGGATAGGTCGAATGTGTAGAACAACATCCTCAGAACCCATGCGGATATAGTTTCCATATAATTCATCTCTTTGACCAAAATGATCATAGGATACCTCAGAGTTCAACTGTCAACTCTGATCAGGTTGTCCACATTATATTTCAAAATATCAAATCCATTTGATGGATTATCCTGGCCAAGGTTTTGCTAAATTGAAATACAGCGACTCATTCTTCTCCAACTCTTGGAGTGGTCAATCCCATCTCGATCATACTCTGACTTCGCAAGTACTTGACTGTGCCTAGAAGCCTTCCGTCTCTGAATTAAAAATTCAGTTAGTCTAGTACCAAAGCACAGTGAGTTGCTTGCAAGTCACTGAGGCGATCTCAGGTCTAAGGGACACTTATACCTATATCCCATCAGAGATATTCTCGACAGTAGAATGCTCTAGAGTTGGTCACGTTCAATGATGATGTATCTTTACATCTCACCTGTATGTCATACCAGTGTCTCTACACTCTTTGGTTAAGAGGACAACCAACCCATATGACCTACAGCAACCTATGCTCCATAGAAGCTGTCGTCCTTATTAACAGCTTATCATTTGGTCGTGAACAGTTTTAAGGACTAATCGATAAATCCTCTCTTTATCGAATTTAAATAGCCCTAAGGACTTCATCATAACAACGAAGTTCATTAGAAGATGAAGACTTATGATGAAAATGCCAAAAATATATTTTATTTATTAACAAATCAATTACAATACTTGGTTGCTCAACCGTCAATAGCTTGACGATTAGCTTTTGGGATATATTTTCCAACAACTCCCACTTGTCCTAAAGCCACTCGGCACAGTATCTAATACCCATCTTTGACTTATGATTATCAAACTTCTATATCGCCAGAGCTTTAGTGAAGGGGTCAGCCAGGTTCTCCTTTCTGTCGATCTTCTGAAGGTCGATGTCACCTCGATCTATGATCTTTCAGACCAGGTGGAAGCAGCGCAAGATGTGCTTCGTCCGTTGGTATACTTTGGATTCCTTTGCCTGAGCTATGGCACCAGTGCTGTCACAGTAGAGCAGGATCGAACCATCGAGGGAGGGTACTACTCCGAGCTTGTTGACGAATTTCCTCAGCCACACAGCTTCTTTTGCGGCATCCGATGCTGTGATGTACTCCACTTCACAAACAGAATCTGCCACAGTATGCTGCTTGAAACTCTTCCAGCAGATAGCTCCACCATTCAAAGTAAAGATATAACCCGACACGCTTCTGCTATCATCATAGTCAGATTTAAAGCTGAAATCTATAAATCCCACAAGTTTCAGATCTGACTCACCATAAACCAACCATTGGTCCTTAGTATTTCTCAAATACTTAAGGATGGCTTTAACCGCTTTTCAGTGGTTTTCTTCAGGATCAGATTGGTATCTACTCACTACTCCTAGTGAGTATGCCACATCTGATCTTGTACATGTCATGGCGTACATGATAGATCCCACGATCGAAGCATATGGGACTCTACTCATACGCTCTCTCTCTTCATAACTTATCGGACAATCCTTCTTAGAGAGAAAAATTTCATGGCCTATCGGTAGATAGCCCTTCTTGAAATTCTCCATGTAGAACCTCTTCAGCATAGTGTCTATGTACGTGGACTGGGATAACCCAAGCATCCTTTTAGATCTATCCCTATAGATCTTCATCTCTAGGATATAGGATGTTTCACACAAGTCCTTCATGGAGAACTACGATAACAACCAAACTTTTATTCCCTGTAGTACAGGGATATCATTTTCGATTAAGAGAATATCATCCACGTACAAGACAAGGAATACCACAACTAGACCATTTGCCCATATATAGATGCAGGGCTCTTCTCCATTCTTAATGAAGCCATACATTTTGATCACCTTGTCAAAATGCATGTTCCAACTCTGAGAAGCTTGCTTCAATCCATAAATGGATCTCTAAAGCTTGCACACCTTGGACACATCTGTGGATGTAAACCCCTCAGGTTGTATTATATACACCTCTTCGGTTATCTCTCCATTCAGAAAAGCTGTCTTTACATCCATCTGCCAGATCTCATAATCCAGATGGATAGCTATTGCAAGCATTATCCGAATGGATTTGAGCATTGCCACAGGAGAAAATATCTCGTCATAATCAATACCATAACGTTGACGATATCCCTTGGTAACCAGATGGGCTTTATAGGTCTCCACCTTTCCGTCTGTGCCCCTCTTCCTTTTGAAGACCCATTTACACCCAATGGGTTTAACCCCTTCAAGTGGGTCAACCAATATCCATACATCGTTGACCTTCATAGACTTTATTTTGGATTTCATGGCTTCAAGCCATTTCTCAGAATCAGTCTGCATTGCATCCATATAGGTGATCAGATCCTCATCGTTCTCATCAAGTTCGATGGGATCACCATCCCGGACTAAAAAATTATAGTATCTATCTGACTGATGTGGTACTCTACCAGATCGTCTTAATGGTGCAGGTACATTGGGCTTCAGATCTGATCCAATCAAATCCGACTCAGGTTCAGCTATTGGTGTCAGTCTTTCTACCTGTTGAACTTCATCAAGTTCAACCTTAGAGGCAATGGTTCCTTCACCAAGGAACTCCTTTTCTAAAAAGATTGCCTTAAGGCTGACGAACACCTTTTGTTCATCAGCATGATAGAAAAAATATCCTTTCATCTCTTTGGGGTACCCAATGAATGTGCATTTGTCAGACCTAGGTCCAAGTTTGTCTGTGACTAATCGTTTGACATAGGCCGGACACCCCCAGACCCTAAGGTGTGAAAGTGCTGGCTTACGCCCTGTCCATATCTCATATGGAGTCTTAATTACAGACTTACTTGGAACCCTATTTAACAGATAACAGGCCAATTCGAGTGCATATCCCCAGAAAGATATCGACAAGCTTGCAAAACCCATCAAGGATCGGACCATGTCTAATAGAGTCCGATTCCTCCTTTCAGACACATCATTATGCTGTAGTGTTCCTGGAGGAGTCCATTGGGAGAGAATCCCATTCTCTTCTAGATATGTGAGAAACTCACTAGAAAGATATTCTCCTCCTCGGTTAGATCGAAGAGTTTTAATACTCTTCCCAGTTTGTTTTTCTACTTCACTTCGGAATCGTTTGAACATTTCAAATGAATCCGACTTATGTTTCATCAGATAGACATATCCATATCTGGATAGGTCATCCGTAAAAGTTATGAAGTAGAAATATCCATCTCTAGCACTTGTGCTCATGGGCCCGCATACATCAGTATGTACTAGGCTCAAGAGCTCAGTAGCTCTCTCACCTTTTCCAGTAAAAAGTGACTTGGTCATTTTACCAAGAAGACAGGACTCACAGGTTGAAAGTGATTCACAATCACTGACTTCGAGGATTTCCTCTTGAGTCAACCTGTTTATTCTGTTCTTGTTTGTATGACTTAGCCTACAGTGCCATAAGTAGATATCTGACACACTATCTAATCTATGGTGCTTGCCAGTTGAATAGACTACATTAACAGGTTGTGCTAACATATACACACCATTGTTCAACTGTCTACAAAAAATAGTAACATCATTCTCAATGACATTACAAATTTATTTATTTATTGAAATTTCATAATCATTTTTGGCCAGAAGGCCTACAGAAATGACATTTAAAAAGAAACTGGGACAGAAATGATAATCATTAAGAACAACGATATGGGATTCAAATACAAGTTTCAAGATTCTTAATGCTAGAACTGGAACTGGTCTTTCATCTCCAACATTCAGGAACCTCTCGCCTTGCTCGAATCTCCTACTGACCTGCAACCCCTGCAACGAATTGCAAATATGGTAAGGGCTACCGGTATCCAATACCCAGTCAGTTATATCACAAATAGAGAAATTGCAAGGAGTTATCATATAAATACCTTGCCCAGCAACAACTTGCTGCTTTCTCTGCCTGTTCTGGTCCAGGGAGGCAATGTACTGGGGACAGTTCCTCTTCCAGTGCCTCTTTTTCTTGCAAAAGAAGCATTCAGCTTGACTCTTATCGGGTTTGATCTTTTTGATCTGGCCCTGCATAGATGCCCCAGCCTGAACTTGCACCTTCTTCACTTTCTTCTTCTTGTTCTTCTTTCCTTTCTTAAAGGGTCGAGAACCAGAAGACGAACCTCCCACTAAGTTCACCGACTCCTTGTGGAGTTGGTGATCCTTCTCAAAGTTCTGAAGCAACCCCAGTAACCCATGGTAGTTTACTTCAGGCTTTGTCATTCTATAATGAGTGAGGAATGGAAGATAAGACTTGGGCAGCGAGTTCAGTATTGCATCTTTCCCAAGCTGCTCATGCAAGGGAAAGCTGAGCTTGCTCAATCGTTCCATCAGCTCGATCATGTACAATACATGATCAGTGACAGAGGCACCATTCTGCATTTTGGCGTTGAAGATGGTACAACTAGTCTTGTGCCTCTCCACATCATCGGGTGTGCCAAAGGCATCCCCCAACACTTGATGCATGTCCTTTGGCTGAGCTGTCTCGAATCTGCGACTAAACTCGTCGCTCATGGCAACCAGCATGATACAGCGCACCATGGTCCGATCACTGAGCCACTTCTAGTAAGTGTCTCTGACTGTTCCACGTGCATTGGCAGTTGGCTCCTCAGGTGTAGGATCCATTATCACATATAGGATCCGTTCATGCTTCAGGACTATCTTCAACTTTCGGTACCAGCTATCGAAGTTGGGTCCCACCAACTTATCATTGTCCAACAATGATCAAAGCGATAGGGAAGTGGCCATATCTGCACAAAAGAAAATCATAACCTAATTAGTAATTGATTCATTAAACCTAAAGATTTGGACTTTAATCAAAAGGTTTCTCCCACTATTTTATTCGAATTGGTAGCCTCTACCTCTAATTCAAGGAATTACCCTAATTCCTTAGTGGGTAATAGAATCTACTTAGACTGCACACAAGCCCAACTTTGGTTGGCCAACCCATGTACATCTAAGGGTAGGTTCATAACCAATTATTTTTTTAAATAATTTTTAGTAATTTTAATTTTGCCCCAGAAACCTAATCAGTAGGCTTTGCCCTCCACTGTAAGGATCCGGTTAGGTCTAACCATTAACATGACCATACTTGGTGCATCTAACCAACAAATGATTAAGTCCAACTTTGGTTGGCTCACCTAACCACCATTAGAGAGACCCTTCCAAGTCATCATATGATGAGTGATAATTCCATTAGTCAACAATCACCTGGCCTTTGGGCCTGTAATGATTAGAGTTAATGGACTCATTATCAAACACCTTAATGGGAAGCTATGACTTAGTTATCTACATAACTTTATCATTTTAAGGACCTAATAATTTTAGAGAATTTAAATGATTTAGAGGATGAGGTCAGATGAACCAGCACATCATGATCCTCCCACTGGCTTCATCAAGTCAGCTTAAGGGAGACCATTAAAAGGGTTGGTCTAGGAGTACCTAAATCAGTCACACTGATTTACCTAGCTGACATGGGTCAGCTCGAATAGTCAAGTGATCCGATCAAAATATAATTTCATCAAGAGGCCAGGTAAGTTCGATCAGTGGGAGGGTCGGCCAAAGCTTGCCTTAGACACCATCAGAAATGGCCAGGTAAGCGGGCTCCTAATTAAAAACCATCGGTCTGGTTTACCTTAGATACCAACTAGTTTAATTAGCTTCGATTAGATCAACCTAACAGTTTGTGCTAGACCACTTAGCCAAGAATCAAGTCCATTTGGTTCTCGTTAATGACATGGACTTGACCAACTACAACTATTGTAATTGATCTAGAAAATCATTGACCTAATCTAAGACAATAATTGATTAGATTTAGTCAATTCTCTAATTAAGTCCATCTTTAATCTAACCATAGGTCTAACCCAATTAATGGACCTAATCCCACTAACCCATTAACCCAATGTGTTATGGTTTGTGTCTTAGGTTCTTCAATTCACAATCCTAGAACCTAATCAAAATAACTTCTTAATTCTTAATTAAGTTTTGGGCTGAGGGTTGGGTTCGGCTTTTCAAAAAATAATTTTTATATTTATAAAATAATTTTATAATATGATTCTACCAACCATTTGTAGGAACCAGATCTAGGGTTTCAGGGTTAGATCTTGAAAAAGAGGGTTAGATCTTGAAACTTTTTCAAGATCATACAGCGGAAGACTAAAATAAATCAAATTTTATTTTCTAAGATCAGAAAATCCCTAGATCTAAGATCCTATTACATGATTATTACATGGTATTAAATCAAAAATTAAAATATATAAATATAGCATGAACTACATGTTGATCATATCAACATGTTTCTATACTACATCTAATGTATGTATTAAACAATAGATCAGATCTATTACCTTGCTAGTTAGACATTCTAACCTTGTTGATCTGGGCTTGAGGATGATGTTGCAAGCCGCACATGCATCCGGCCTCTAGGAGTCGTCCACACGAGCCCACGAATCTCGATCAGAAGTTCTGCTTCAGGAAATCAGCACAGTATGCTAGTACTGCGCTGATCCTTCTTTGATGGTTGATCAGGTGCCTCCTTCTTCTTGATTTGGACTCTTCTAAAGATGAAAAGTAGAAGGAGGAGTTTCAGATCTGAGACACTCTCAGGAAACTCAAGATGGAGGGAGGAAGGATATGAAAACAAAAACCCTAGAAGAAGACCCTCTTCTTCTTCACGTTTTTCTCTCTAAATGCCCTAACTTGCATCTTTTATATCTCCACGACCCAAAGGTATTTCTCTCTAATTTTTGGATGGTAGAAAGGTCTCTCCAATATCTATCTCTCCAATATTTATGAATAAACTCATCTTATATAGAGAGATATGATAGAGTCTTTGTCTAGGTCAAACACCTAGTCAAGGCTTATCCAAACATGGCAAGTTAAGGGACGCCCAACACTTGAGCATCTCCTCTATAATTTTGTGAATGGATCACAAGAAAAGGGTGGATAATGTGTACTCTAAAAGCCACGAAAATTCCAAAAAAAAATTGAATAAATTCGGTGCAAAATTGAAAGAGTTTTGGATTTCTAAAACTCTATCTCATAGAATTCGAAATCCAAACTTATTCCTTTTAGATTTGATCCAAACCACCTTCCATGTAAGAAAGAAGAGAGGAGACCTTTTGTGAACGTGGGAGAGATCTGGGAGAGGGCTTTTGCGTGGGAGAGATCTGGGAGAGGGCTTTTGTCCCACAAAATAAGTGGAGATTGGCGTTGAATAAGAGAGAGGGCGTGGAGAAGGTTTATGTGGCGCAAGGTGGAATCCTAGTCCTACTAGGATTCTGTCTCATAACTTGTTTTAATTTGGTTTTCCAAACCAAATCAAATCAAAATTAGATCAACCTAATTAAAATAGGTCTTAACCCAATTAAGAACCTAATTTAATCAGATTAAATTATATTTAAATCTGATTTAATTTTTTAATCAAATTAGAAATTAGATTGACCCAAGTCCTAGTTGAACTAGGACTAGTTTTTCCTTGCACTTGGCTTATCCAATAAACCAATTGGACTTGATCCAATCAAGCCCAAACCAAATCTAATTAAATCATATTTAATTGGACTTAATCTCATCCCATTGGCTTAATCAAATTAAGCCAATTAGCAATCAAATTGCTAATCGATCCTCCTGCAACACTTGCACTGGGTTAAATATCAATTGTATTGATCATCTAACCCTAGAACGATTCTTAATCGTTGATCAACCATCCGATCGGATCATGAACTCTAATGTGTGTGACCTCATAGGTCCGAACCTAAGCCGGTAGCATAGAAACAAATTCCTATACCAATCGAAGTGACCATCTAGCAATGATACCCGACGACCGGATAGGTCGAATGTGTAGAACAACATCCTTAGAACCCATGTGGATATAGTTTTCATATAATTCATTCCCTTGACCAAAATATTCATAGGACACCCCAGAGTTTAACTGTCAACTCTGATCAGGTTGTCCACATTGTATTTCAAAATATCAAATCCATCTGATGGATTACCCTGGCCAAGGTTTTGCTAAATTGAAATACAGCGACTCATTCTTCTCCAACTCTTGGAGTGGTCAATCCCATCTCGATCACACTCTGACTTCGCAAGTACTTGACTGTGCCCAGAAGCCTTCCGTCCCTAAATTAGAAATTCAGTTAGTCCAGTACCAAAGCACAGTGAGTTGCTTGCAAGTCACTGAGGCGATCTCAAGTCTAAGGGACACTTATACCTATATCCCATCAGAGACATTCTCGACAGCAGAATGCTCCGGAGTTGGTCACGTTCAATGACGATGTACTCTTACATCTCACCTGTATGCCATACCAGTGTCTCCACACTCCTTGGTTAAGAGGACAACCAACCCATATGGCCTACAGTGACCTATGCTCGATAGAAGCTGTCGTCCTTATTAACAGCCTATCATTTGGTCGTGAACAGTTTTAAGGACTAATCGATAAATCCTCTCTTTATCGAACCTAAATAGTCCTAAGGACTTCATCATAACAACAGAGTTCATTAGAAGATGAAAGCTTATGATGAAAATGCCAAATATATTTTATTTATTAACAAATCAATTACAATACTTGGTTGCTCAACCGTCAACAGCTTGATGATTGGCTTTTTGGGACACATTTCTCAACAACTCCCACTTGTCCTAAAGCCACTCGGCACAGTATCTAATACCCATCTTCGAATTGTGGTTGTCGAACTCCTTTATTGCCAGGGCTTTAGTGAAGGGGTCGGCTAGGTTCTCCTTTCCGTCGATCTTCTGAAGGTCGACGTCACCTCGATCCACGATCTCCCGGACCAGGTGGAAGCGGTGCAAGATGTGCTTCGTCCGCTGATGTGCTTTGGATTTCTTCACCTGAGCTATGGCACCAGTGCTGTCGCAGTAGAGCAAGACTGGACCATCGAGGGAGGGTGCTACTCCGAGCTCGTTGATGAATTTCCTCAGCCACACAGCTTCCTTCGCAGCATCTGATGCTGCGATATACTCCGCTTCACAAACAGAGTCTGCCACAGTATGCTGCTTGGAACTCTTCCAGCAGATGGCTCCACCATTCAGAGTAAAGATATAACCCGACACGCTCCTGCTGTCATCATGGTCAGATTGGAAGCTGGAGTCTGTGAACCCCACAAGTTTCAGATCTGACTCGCCATAAACCAACCATTGGTCCTTAGTATTTCTCAAATACTTAAGGATGGCTTTAACCACTTTCCAGTGATCTTCTCCAGGATCAGATTGGTATCTACTCACTACTCCTAGTGAGTATGCCACATCTGGTATTGTACGTGTCATGGCGTACATGATAGATCCCACGGCTGAAGCATATGGGACTCTACTCATACGCTCTCTCTCTTCAGGAGTTGTCGGACAATCCTTCTTAGAGAGAGAAATTCCTTGGCCTATCGGTAGGTAGCCCTTCTTGAAATTCTCCATGCTGAACCTCTTCAGCACAGTATCTATGTACATGGACTGGGATAACCCAAGCATCCTTTTAGATCTATCCCTATAGATCTTCATCCCTAGGATGTAGGATGCTTCACCCAAGTCCTTCATGGAGAACTGTGATGACAACCAAACTTTTATTCCCTGTAGTGCGGAGATGTCATTCCCGATTAAGAGAATGTCATCCACGTACAAGACAAGGAATACCACAACTGGACCATTTGCCCATTTATAGATGCAGGGCTCTTCTCCATTCTTAATGAAGCCATATGTTTTGATCACCTTATCAAAATGCATGTTCCAACTCCGAGAAGCTTGCTTCAGTCCATAAATGGATCTCTGAAGCTTGCACACCTTGGACTCATCTGTGGATGTAAACCCTTCAGGTTGTATCATATACACCTCTTCAGTCAGCTCTCCATTCAGGAAAGCTGTCTTTACATCCATCTGCCAGATCTCATAATCCAGATGGGCAGCTTTTGCAAGCAATATCTGAATAGATTTGAGCATTGCCACAAGGGAAAACATCTCGTCATAGTCAATACCATAATGTTGACGATACCCCTTGGCAACCAGACGGGCTTTATAGGTCTCCACCTTTCCGTCTGCGCCCCTCTTCCTTTTGAAGACCCATTTACACCCAATGGGTTTAACCCCTTCAGGTGGGTCAACCAATGTCATACATCGTTGACCTTCATGGACTCCATTTCGAATTTCATGGCTTCAAGCCATTTCTCGGAATCAGGTCTCTGCATTGCATCCATATAGGTGATCGGATCCTCATTATTCTCATCAAGTTTGATGGGATCACCATCCCGGACCAAGAAATCGTAGTATCTGTCCGGCTGACATGGTACTCTACCGAATCGCCTTAATGGTGCAGGTATATTGGGCTCCGGATGTGATCTAATCATATCCGACTCAGGTTCAGCTATTGGTGTCGGTCCTTCTACCTGTTGAACTTCATCAAGTTCAACCTTAGAGGCAAAGGTTCCTTCACCAAGGAACTCCTTTTCTAAAAAGATTGCCTTAAGGCTGACGAACACCTTTTGTTCATCAGCATGGTAGAAAAAATATCCTTTTATCTCTTTGGGGTACCCTATGAATGAGCATTTGTCAGACCTAGGTCCAAGTTTGTCTGTGACTAATTGTTTGACATAGGCCGGGCACCCCAGACCCTAAGGTGTGAAAGTACCGACTTACGTCCTGTCCATATCTCATATGGAGTCTTAATTACAGACTTACTTGGAATCCTATTTAACAGATAACAGGCCGTTTCGAGTGCATATCCCCAAAAGGATATCAGCAAGCTAGCAAAAACCCATCATGGATCGGACCATGTCTAACAAAGTCTGATTCCTCCTTTCAAACACACCATTATGCTGTGGTGTTCCTGGAGGAGTCCATTGGGAGAGAATCCCATTCTCTCTTAGATATGTGAGAAACTCACTAGAAAGATATTCTCCTCCTCGATCAGATCGAAGAGTTTTAATACTCTTCTCAGTTTATTTTTCTACTTCACTTCGGAATCGTTTGAACATTTCAAATGAATCCGACTTATGTTTCATCAGATAGACATATCCATATCGAGATAGGTCATCCGTGAAAGTTATGAAGTAGAAATATCCACCTCTAGCACTGGTGCTCATGGGCCCACATACATCAGTATGTACTAGGCTCAAGAGCTCAGTAGCTCTCTCACCTTTTCCAGTAAAAGGTGACTTGGTCATTTTACCAAGAAGACAGGACTCACAGGTTGGAAGTAATTCACAATCACTAACTTCGAGGATTCCCTCTTGAGTCAACCTGTTTATTCTATTCTTGTTTATATGACCTAGCCTACAGTTCCATAAGTAGATATCTGACACACTATCTAATCTAGGGTGCTTGCCAGTAGAATAGACTCTTATCAGGCTTGACCTTTTTGGTCTGGCTCTGCACTGATGTCCTAGCCTGAACTTGCACCTTCTTTACTTTCTTCTTCTTGTTCTTCTTCCCTTTCTTAAAAGGTCGAGAACCAGAAGACGAACCTCCCACTAAATTCACCGACTCCTTGTGAAGTTGGTGATCCTTCTCAAAGTTCTGAAGCAACCCCAGTAACCCGTGGTAGTTCTCTTCAGGCTTTGTCATTCTATAATGAGTGAGGAATGGGAGATAAGACTTGGGCAGCGAGTTCAGTATTGCATCTTTCCCAAGCTGCTCATGCAAGAAAAGTCGAGCTTGCTCAATCATTCCATCAGCTCGATCATGTACAATACATGATCAGTGACAGAGGCACCATCCCGCATTTTGGCATTGAAGATGGCACAACTAGTCTTGTGCCTCTCCACGTCATCGGGTGTGCCAAAGGCATCCTCCAACACTTGAAGCTTGTCCTTTGGCTGAGCCGTCTCGAATCTGCGACTGAACTCATCGCTCATGATAGCCAGCATGATACAGCGCACCGTGGTCCGATCACTGAGCCACTTCTGGTAAGTATCTCTGATTGTTCCACGTGCATTGACAGCTGGCTCCTCAGGTGCAGGATCTATTATCACATATAGGATCTGTTCATGCTCCAGGACTATCTTCAACTTTCGGTACCAGCTACCAAAGTTGGGTCCCACCAACTTATCATTGTCCAACAATGATCGGAGCGATAGGAAAGTGGCCATATTTGCACAAAGGAGAACCATAACCTAATTAGTAATTGATTCATTAAACCTAAAGATTTGGACTTTAATCAAAAGGTTTCTCTCACTATTTTATTCGAATTGGTAGCCTCTACCTCTAATTCGAGGAATTATCCTAATTCCTTAGCGGGTACTAGAATCCACTTAGACTGCACACAAGCCCAACTTTGGTTGGCCAACCCATGTACATCTAAGGGTAGGTTCATAATCAATTGTTTCTCTAAACAATTTCTAGTAATTTTAATTTTGCCCCAGAAACCTAATCAGTAGGCTTTGGCCTCCACTGTAAGGATCCAGTTAGGTCCAACCATTAACATGATCATACTTGGTGTATCTAACCAACGAATGATTAAGCCCAACTTTGGTTGGCTCACCTAACCACCATTAGAGAGACACTTCCAAGTCGTCATATGATGAGTGATAATTCCATTAGTCAACAAGCACCAGGCCTTTGGGTCTGCAATGATTATTGAGTTCATGGACTCATTATCAAACACCTTAATGGGAGGCTATGACTCAGTTATCTCCATAACTTTATCATTTTAAGGACCTAATAATTTTAGAAGATTTAAATAATATAGAGGATGAGGTCAGATGAACCAGCTTATCATGATCCTCCCACTGGCTTCACCAAGTCAGCTTAAGGGAGACCATTAAAGGGGCTGGTCTAGGAGCACCTAAATCAGTCACACTGATTTACCTAGCTGACATGGGTCAGCTCGAATAGTCAAGTGATCCGATCAAAACATAATTTCACCAAGAGGCCAGGTAAGTTCGATCAGTGGGAGGGTCTGCCAAAGCTTGCCTTAGACACCATCAGAAATGGCCAGGTAAGCGGGCTCCCAATTAAAAACCACCGGTCTGGTTTACCTTAGACACCAACTGGTTTAATTAGTTTCGATTAGATCAACCTAACAGTTCATGCTAGACCGCTTAGCCAAGAATCAAGTCCATTTGGTTCTCATTAAAGACATGGACTTGACCAACTACAACTATTGTAATTGATCTAGAGAATCCTTGACCTAATCTAAGACAACAATTGATTAGATTTAGTCAATTCTCTAATTAAGTCCATCTTTAATCTAACCATAGGTCTAACCCAATTAATGGACCTAATTCCTACTAACCCATTAACCCAATGTGTTATGATTTGTGTCTTAGGTTCTTCAATTCACAATCCTAGAACCTAATCAAACAACTTCTTAATTCTTAATTAAGTTTTGGGCTGAGGGTTGGGTTTGGCTTTTCAAAAAATAATTTTCATATTTGTAAAATTATTTTACATAATAATTTTACCAACCATATTGCATGATTGATTCAGAATCAAGATGCAAGTGAAATAAACATGAAACTACTTTAGATCTAATCTAAACAGGTTCATGTAATTGAAATAATTTCAACTTTAAATAATTTCTTTGCACAAAAATTATTAACAAAGAGATTTTATTTCAGATTTAAACATCTTTTAAATCTAATAAATCATAAATTTAATCTAGATCATATCTAATAAATTTATGATTAAAGATAGATCTACACAAACTAGGACAACCTTTGCACTGTAAGGGGTAAACCTTATAGCAGGACAACCTTGCAGTTTGTGATTGATCTAAAATTTTAATTTCAGATTTAATAATCAAATTATAAATTAGATCTAATCTAAAAATAATCTAAGCATGTATAAATAATCATGTAATAAAGATCCTAGGCTCTGATACCAATTGTAGGAACCAGATCTAGGGTTTCAGGGTTAGATCTTGAAAAAGAGGGTTAGATCTTGAAACTTTTTCAAGATCATACAGCGGAAGACTAAAATAAATCAAAATTTATTTTATAAGATCATAAAATCCCTAGATCTAAGATTCTATTACATGATTATTACATGATATTAAATCAAAAATTAAAATATATAAATATAGCATGAACTACATGTTGATCATATCAACATGTTTCTATACTACATCTAATGTATGTATTAAACAATAGATCAGATCTATTACCTTGCAAGTTAGACGTTCTAACCTTGTTGATCTGGGCTTGAGGATGATGTTGCAAGCCACACACGCGTCCGGCCTCTAGGAGTCGTCCACACGAGCCCACGAATCTCGATCAGAAGTCCTGCTTCAGGAAATCAGCACAGTATGCTAGTACTGCACTGATCCTTCTTTGATGGTTGATCAGGTGCCTCCTTCTTCTTGATTTGGACTCTTCCAAAGATGAAAAGTAGAAGGAGGAGTTTCAGATCTGAGACACTCTCAGGAAACTCAAGATGGAGGGAGGAAGGATATGAAAACAAAAACCCTAGAAGAAGACCCTCTTCTTCTTCACGTTTTTCTCTCTAGACACTCAAACTTGCGTCTTTTATATCTCCACGACTCAAAGGTATTTCTCTTTGATTTTTGGATTACAGAAAGGTCTCTCAAATATCTATCTTTCTCTAAAATTCATAAAGAAACTCATCTTATATAGAGAGATATGATAGAGTCTTTTTCTAGGTCAAACACCTAGTCAAGGCTTATCCAAACATGGCAAGTTAAGGGATGCCCAACTCTTGAGCATCTCCTCCATATTTTCATGAATGGATTACAAGAAAAGGGTGCATAATGTATACTCTAAAATCCATGAAAATTTTAAAAAAAATTTGGATAAATTCGGTGCAAAATTGAAAGAGTTTTGGATTTCTAAAACTCTATCTCATAGAATTCAAAATCCAAACTTATTCCTTTTAGATTTGATCCAAACCACCTTCCATCTAAGAAAGAAGAGAGAAGACCTTTTGTGAACGTGGGAGAGATCTGGGAGAGGGCTTTTGTCGCACAAAATAAGTAGAGATTGGCGTTGAATAAGAGAGAGGGCGTGGAGAAGGTTTATGTGGCGCAAGGTGGAATCCTAGTCCTACTAGGATTCTGTCTCATAACTTGTTTTAATTTGATTTTCCAAACCAAATCAAATCAAAATTAGATCAATCTAATTAAAATAGGTCTTAACCCAATTAAGAACCTAATTTAATCAGATTAAATTATATTTAAATCTGATTTAATTTTCTAATCAAATTAGAAATTAGATTGACCCAAGTCCTAGTTGAACTAGGACTAGTTTTTCCTTGCACTTGGCTTATCCAATAAACCAATTAGACTTGATCCAATCAAGCCCAAACTAAATCTAATTAAATTATATTTAATTAGACTTAATCTCATCCCATTGGCTTAATCAAATTAAGCCAATTAGCAATCAAATTGCTAATCGATCCTCCTGCAACACTTGCACTGGGTTAAATATCAATCGTATTGATCATCTAACCCTAGAATGATTCTTAATCGTTGATCAACCATCCGATTGGATCATGAACTCTAATGTGTGTGACCTCATAGGTCCGAACCTAAGCCGGTAGTATAGGAACAAATTTCTATACCAATCGAAGTGACCATCTAGCAATGATATCCGATGATCGGATAGGTCGAATGTGTAGAACAACATCCTTAGAACCCATGCGGATATAGTTTTCATATAATTCATCTCCTTGACCAAAATGATCATAGGACACCCCAGAGTTTAACTGTCAACTCTGATCAGGTTGTCCACATTGTATTTCAAAATATCAAATCCATCTGATGGATTACCCTGGCCAAGGTTTTGCTAAATTGAAATACAGCGACTCATTCTTCTCCAACTCTTGGAGTGGTCAATCCCATCTCGATCACACTCTGACTTCGCAAGTACTTGACTGTGCCCAGAAGCCTTCCGTTCCTGAATTAGAAATTCAGTTAGTCCAGTACCAAAGCACAGTGAGTTGCTTGCAAGTCACTGAGGCGATCTCAAGTCTAAGGGACACTTATACCTATATCCCATCAGAGACATTCTCGACAGCAGAATGCTCCAGAGTTGGTCACGTTCAATGATGATATACTCTTACATCTCACCTGTATGCCATACCAGTATCTCCACACTCTTTGGTTAAGAGGACAACCAACCCATATGGCCTACAGCGACCTATGCTCGATAGAAGCTGTCGTCCTTATTAACAGCCTATCATTTGGTCGTGAACAGTTTTAAGGACTAATCGATAAATCCTCTCTTTATCGAACCTAAATAGTCCTAAGGACTTCATCATAACAACAGAGTTCATTAGAAGATGAAAGCTTATGATGAAAATACCAAATATATTTTATTTATTAACAAATCAATTACAATACTTGGTTGCTCAACCGTCAACAGCTTGACGATTGGCTTTTTGGGACACATTTCCCAACAACCATTTTGCATGTTTGATTCATAATCAAGATGCAAGTGAAATAAACATGAAACTACTTTAGATCTAATCTAAACAGGTTCATGTAATTGAAACAATTTCAACTTTAAATAATTTTTTTGCACAAAAATTATTAACAAAGAGATTTTATTTTAGATTTAAATATCTTTTAAATTTAATAAATTATAAATTTAATCTAGATCATATCTAATAAATTTATGATTAAAGACAGATCTACACGAACTAGGACAACCTTTGCACTGTATGGGATAAACCTTACAGCAGGACAACCTTGCAGTTCGTGATTGATCTAAAATTTTAATTTTAGATTTAATAATCAGATTATAAATTCAATCTAATCTAAAAAAATAATTTAAGCATATATAAATAATAATATAATGAAGAATCTAGGCTCTGATACCAATTGAAGGAACCAGATCTAGGGTTTTAGGGTTAGATCTTGAAACTTTTTCAAGATCATGCAGTGGAAGACTAAAATAAATTAAAATTTATTTTTTAAAATTAAAAAATCTCTAGATCTAAGATTCTATTATATGATTATTATATAGCATTAAATTAGAAATTAAAATATATAGAGCATGAACTACATGTTGATCATATCAACATGTTTCTATACTACATCTAATGTATGTATTAAACAATCGATCAAATCTATTATCTTGCAAGTTAGACATTCTAACCTTGCTGATCCGGACTTGAAGATGATATTGCAAGCTGCACATATGTTCGACTTCTAGGAGTCATCCGCACGAGCCCACGAATCTCGACCAAAAGTCCTGCTTCAAGAAATCAGCACAGTATGCTAGTACTGCGCTGATCCTTCTTTGATGGTTGATCAGGTGCCTCCTTCTTCTTGATTTTGGCTCTTTCAAAGATGAGAAGTAGAAGGAGGAGTTTCAGATCTGAGATGCTCTCAGAAAACTCAAGATGGAGGAAGGGAAGAGATGAAAACAAACAACCCTAGAAGAAGACCCTCTTCTTCTTCTCGTTTCTCTCTCTAAATACCCTATCTTGTGTCTATTATATCTCCACGACCCAAAGGTTTTTCTCTCTAATTTTTGGATGGCCTAAAGGTATCTCAAATCTCAATTTTTTTCAAAAGTTTCATGAAGAAACTCATTTTATAGAGAGAGATATGATAGAGTCCTTGTCTAGGTCAAATACCTAGTCAAGGCTTATCCAAACATGGCAAGATAAGGGGTGCCCAACTCTTGAGCACCTCCTCCTTATTTTCATGCATGGACCATCAAAAAAGGATGCACATTATGTATCTTAAAATTCACAAAAATTTCAAAAAAAATTTGGATAAATTCGGTGCAAAATTGAAAGAGTTTTGGATTTTTAAAACTATCTCATAGAATTCGAAATCCAAACTTATTCCTCTTTGATTTGATCCAAATCACCTTCCATGTAAGAAAAAAGAGAGAAAACCTTTTGTGGACATAGGAGAGACCTGGGAGAGAGCTTTTGTCACACAAAATAAGAGGTGATTGGCGTGGAATAAGAGAGAGGGCGTGGGGGGGTTATGTGGCGCAAGGTGGAATCCTAGTCTTACTAGGATTCTATCTTATGACTTGTTTTAATTTGGTTTCTCAAACCAAATCAAACCAAAATTAGATCAACTCAATTAAAATAGGTCTTAACCTAATTAAAAATCTAATTTAATCAGATTAAATTAGATTTAAATCTGATTTAATTTTTTAATCAAATTAGAAATTAGGTTGACCCAATCCTAATTGAACTAGGACTTGTTTTTTCTTGCAATTGGCTTATCCAATAAACCAATTGGACTTGATCCAATCAAGCCCAAACTAAATCTAATTAAATCATATTTAATTAAATTTAATCTCAACCCATTGGCTTAATCAAATTAAGTCAATTAGCAATCAAATTGCTAATCGATCCTCCTGCAACACTTGCACTGGGTTAAATGTCAATCGTATTGATCATTTAATCCTAGAATGATTCTTAATCGTTGATCAACCATCCGATCAGATCATGAACTCTAATATGTATGATCTCATAGGTCTGAACCTAAGCTGGTAGCACAGGAATAAATTTCTGTACCAATCAAAGTGACTATCTAACAATGGTACCCGAGATCGGATAGGTCGAATGTGTAGAACAACATCCTTAGAACCCATGCGGATATAGTTTTCATATAATTCATCCCCTTGACCAAAATGATCATAGGATACCTCAGAGTTCAACTGTCAACTCTGATCAGGTTGTCCATATTGTATTTCAAAGTATCAAATCTATCTAATGGATTACCCTGGCCAAGATTTTGCTAAATTGAAATGCAGCAACTCATTCTTCTCCAACTCTTGGAGTGGTCAATCCCATCTCGATCACACTCTGACTTTGTAAGTACTTGACTGTATCCAAAATCCTTCCATCTCTGAATTAAAAATTCAGTTAGTCCAGTACCAAAGCACAGTGAGTTGCTTGTAAGTCACTGAGACGATCTCAGGTCTAAGGGACACTTATACCTATATCCCATTAGAGACATTCTCGACTGCAGAATGCTCTGGAGTTGGTCACATTCAATGACGATGTACCTTTATATCTCACCTGTATGCCATACCAGTGTCTCCACACTCCTTGGTTAAGAGGACAACCAACCCATATGGCCTATAGTGACCTATGCTCGGTAGAAGCTGTCGTCCTTATTAACAGCTTATCATTGGTCGTGAATAGTTTTAAGGACTAATCGATAAATCCTCTTTTTATCGAACTTAAATAGCCCTAAGGACTTCATCATAACAATGGGGTTCATTAGAAGATGAAGACTTATGATGAAAATACTAAAAATATATTTTATTTATTAACAAATCAATTACAATACTTGGTTGCTCAATCGTCAACAGCTTGACGATTGGCTTTTAGGACACATTTTCCAATAGATACCTCCGTGAAAATGCATATCTTGAAGATGATTGATTTGATCACTCGTTTGGGATAGCTAGGCATTGCCATGAATGGTGAACTGAGCCAGGATTTGATTCTGCAGTCTCTCCCTGACTCTTTCTCTCAGTTTGTTATAAATTATCATATAAACAAACTGAACACTAGCCTGTCAGAGCTGCTGAACATGTTGAAGACAGTAGAGAGCCATTTCAAGAGCAAAAAGGCTCCGATACTTTTTGTCGATAAGATCAACAAAAAGAAAGGCAAGAAGAATTTTAAGAAAAAGATGAACCCTAAGGCTGGCATCTCCAAGAAGAAGGCAAAGAAGGTCTCCGCCAAAGGTACTGGCTATCATTATGGCAAAGAGGACCACTGGAAGAGAAATTATAAGGAAACCTTGCAACCATGAAACCAACAAATGTTGTTAAAGATTTGTATATGACACAAACTAACTTATCATTAAGTACTTCATTTTCAAATTCTTAAATATTAGATACTGCCTGTGGTTCACACCTTTGTAAATTATTACAGGATCTACAGAAAATAAAGAGTTTGAATAAAGGTGACTTTGAGCTGTTCGACACTAGTAGAGAGTCCATTCAGGCCGAAGCCATAGGAACCAAAGTTTTGAAGTTGCCTTCGGGCCAAATTTTGAAACTGAAGATCTGTTATTATATCTTTAATATTATTAAAAATATTATTTCTATACCATTATTATTAGAGCAAGATTTTGAAATAAAAGCAAAGAACAATGATTTTTCTATATATTTTTCTAACGAATATTATGAAAATATTTATATTGATAATGGCCTTTTGTTTCTGATACTTAATGATAATGTACTTCATATTGATAATATAAAGAAAAAAAAGAGAGAGGATGTGAATATCATGTGGAAATTTCAGTGCAGGGGTAAAATGATAATTTTAAAACTTTTTCAAAATTATTATTTTACAGTAAAAATTATTAATTAATCTAATTAATTAACATGTATTAACCCTATACAAGGATCTAAATATGATATATATAGCATGCATTTAAATTTGAAATTTTGAATTCTCTACACTAAATATTTTACTATTATGTGTTCAGAACACATTACCTTCGTCCAAGTAGTCGATCGCTGCAGTCTGATCATCGTCGGAAAGGTTTGATCATTGCAATACAGCCACACAGTGTGTCTGGCCTCTACGGATCATCCACATGAAGCTCTCGATCTGATCGGCTCCTCACGAATGCTAGTTCGTTGCAGAACAATTTCGACAGTCGATGTTGATCCAAATCATTCGATCTTGATCTGCTGACTCCTCGGATGCTTCGGATCATCAACAGATGTACTTGAGAGGTTGATGAAGCTCTTCCTAAAATTTGTTGGGCTTATGACACTCGTAGCTCACCTTCTCACTTCCCGAACCCTAGGCAGAAACCCTAGGATACTCATCGAAGAAACTTGTGCCCACTCTATTTCTTTTCTTTTCTCTCTTTTTCTTTTCTTTTCTCATGCAGAAAAGCTTTCTCACGCCACCCTATCTCGCTAGGATCAGATTTTTTAGCACGCCCTATCTTCTCTTCTTTTTAAAACAATGCAAGACGTGTCTTTTCAGCATTTTCACCGTGTGAGAAGATAAAGATAGGTGGTTGCTCACTTGAATTCAAATCGAATTTGAATTCAAATGCCAACCAACCCATCCTTATCCACTCTACGTGTGAGAAGAGAGGGGCGTGGGCTTCTTTGTGCATGGAGAGTTTTCACGAGAAACCTTTTCTCGTGTGGAGGATGTGGTGCACAAATGAAAGGGGTGGCGCATGGATTTGTTAACCATTCAAATTCAAACATTCTTTGAATTTGAATAGCCAACCAACCTTATCATTATCCATTCAAAATGGTGCACAAAGAAGGGGCGTGGGAAGGCTTCTATGTGGGAGAAAATTCATGAGAACTCATTTCTCATGAATTCAAATGGGCGCAGGTGAAGTGAGGTGGTGCAGGGAGATAAGTTGGTTTGAAATTTTAAAGCAATCTAATTGAACCAACCATATTAAAATAGGTTAGACATAATTAGACTAAATTAAATCCAACATAATTAGGCTTAATTAGGCTCAATAAAATCTTAATCAAATCAGGAATTGACTAAGCCCAACCCTTGATCAAATCAGGGACCAAACCACCTTGGCGATTAGGTCAACTCTTAACCTAATCGGGTCAAATCCAATTGAATCCAATTCAATTGGACTTGATCCAAAAATAATCACTCAATCAAATTGAGTTAATTAGTGATCAAATCATTAATTAAACCTCTCATAAATACTGAGTCCAAATCTGATGGGCAGTCGAGCATTAAAGTCCATCGATATGAAACCTTGATCGAAGAGTCCCAAACCAGTGGGACTCTTGACCCCGATATCCAAAATGTGTGGAACTCATGATCAGAGAATCTTGATTCTCAATCATAGAGTCCCCAAGCATTAGGACTCTTGGTCAAAGAGTCTCAGTCCAGTGGGACTCTTCACCAGCCATCAGATCAGATAGGAAACTCTAATGTGTGTGACCCTGTAGGTTCGAACCTAAGTCGGTAGCATAGGAACCAATTCCTATACTAATCGAAGTGACCATCTAGCAATGATACTCGATATCTAGATAGATCAAATAGTCGCAATTGCAACATTCAGAACCTACGTGAATATGGTTACTGTATAATTCATCCCTTTTGACCCCTGTGTATAGGACGACTCAGGGTTAAACTGTCAACCCTGATCAGATCATCCGAATCGTGCTCAACTCAAACAGTCCTGTGACTCCTCACTAGGACTACTCTGGTCAAGGTTTTGCTAAATTGAAACATGACTATACACAGCTCCTAAACTGGAGTGGTCAATCCCATCTTGACACACGCACTGACAAGTCAAGTACTTGACTACACCCAGCAGCCTTCCATCACTGAATTAGAAATTCAGATAGTCTAGTGCCTAAGTACAGTGAGTTGCTTGCAAGTCACCGTGGCGGTCTCAGATCGGAGAGATAGTTATACCCATATCCCATCGGAGCAAATCTTGATAGTAGAAATAGCTCCAGAGTCGGTCACGTTCAGTACAGATGTACCCTTATATCTCACCTGTATGCCATACCAGTGTCTCCACACTCCTTAGTTAAGAGGACATCCAACCCATATGGCACACAACGACCTATGCTTGATAAACGTTGTTGTCCTTGGTAACAACGTATCATTTGGTCGCGAACAGGTTTAAGGATTAAATGATAAATCTTCTTTTGTCGAGTCTAAATAGTCCTAATGACTTCACCACAACACAGGAGTTCATTAGAAGATGAAACAATTTGTCATGAAAATGTCAAAATAACTTTTATTTATTTATAATTTATTTACTAATACAAGAAAGAACATAACCATCAACAGACTGACGATTGGCTTTGGAATACTATTCCCAACAATCTCCCACTTGGCCTAAAGCCAATCGTTGCAGTATCTAATACCCATCTTCGACTTGAAGTCATCAAACTCCTTCACCGCAATGGCTTTAGTGAATGGGTCAGCCAGGTTCTCCTTTCCATCGATCTTCTGAAGGTCGACGTCACCTCGATCCATGATTTTTCGGATGAGATGGTAGCGGCACAGAATATGCTTCGTCCGCTGGTGTGCCTTCGGTTCCTTCACCTGAGGAATGACTCTAGAGCTGTCACAGTAGAGCAGAACTGGACCAATAAGGGAGGGTGCTACTCCGAGCTTGGTGATGAATTTCCTCAGCCACACTGCTTCTTTGGCAGCATTTGATGCAGCGACACACTCTGCCTCGCAAACTGAATCAGCCATTGTATGCTGCTTGAAACTCTTCCAGCAGACAGCCCCACCATTAAGGGTAAAAATAAATTCCGACACACTCTTACTGTCATCATGATCAGACTGAAAATTGGAGTCTGTAAACCCCATAAGTCTCAAGTCCGATTCACCCTAAACAAGCCACTGGTCCTTAGTATTTCTTAAATACTTCAGGATGGTTTTAACAACCTTCCAGTGATTCTCCCCTGGATCATATTGGTATCTACTCACTACCCCTAGTGAGTATGCCATATCTGGTCGTGTACATGTCATGGCGTACATGATAGATCCCACTGCCGAAGCATATGGAATTCTATCCATACGCTCTCTCTCTTGAGGTGTTGTTGGACAATCCCTCTTCGAGAGAGAAATTCCATGGCCTATCGGTAGATATCCTTTCTTGGAATTCTCCATACTGAACCTCTTCAGCATAGTATCAATGTACGTGGACTGGGATAAGCCAAGCAACCTTTTAGATCTATCCCTATAGATCCTCATCCCTAGGATGTAGGAAGCTTCTCCCAGATCCTTCATGGAGAACTATGATGACAGCCAAATCTTTATTCCCTGTAATGCAGGGACATCATTCTCGATTAAGAGAATATCATCCACATACAATATAAAAAATACTACTACTGGACCATTAGCCCACTTATAAATGCAGGGCTCTTCTCTGTTCTTAACGAAGCCATACGTCTTGATCGTCCTATCAAAATGTATGTTCCAACTCCGGGATGCCTGCTTAAGTCCATGAATGGACCTCTGTAGCCTGCACACCTTAGACTCATCTGTAGATGTGAACCCTTCAGGTTATATCATGTACACCTCTTCGTCCAGCTCTCCATTTAGGAAAGCTGTCTTCACATCCATCTGCCAGATTTTATAGTCCAGATGGGCAGCTATCGCAAGTATAATCCGAATGGATTTGAGCATTGCCACAGGAGAAAATATCTCGTCATAGTCTATACCATAACGTTGACGATATCCCTTGGCAACCAGACGGGCTTTATAGGTCTCCACCTTTCCATCTGTGCCTCTCTTCCTCTTGAAGATCCACTTACACCCTCTGGGTTTTACTCCTTCAGGTTGGTCAACCAATGTCCACACATTGTTGACCTTCATGGACTCCATTTCGGATTTCATGGCCTCTAGCTATTTCTCAGAGTCAGGTCTCTGCATTGCATCCATATAGGTGATCGGATCTTCATCGTTTTCATCAAGTTCGACAGGATCGCCATCTCGGACCAAGAAACCATAGTATCTGTTCGGTTGACGTGGTACTCTATCAGACCGCCTTAAGGGTGCAGGAACAATGGGCTCCGGATCTGAACTAACCAAATCTAGTTCCGGTTCAGCAACTTGTGCCGATTTTTTCACCAACCGAACTTCCTCAAGTTCGATCTTAGAGGCAACAGTCCCTTCACCAAGGAACTTCTTTTCCAAAAAGATTGCCTTAAGACTGACAAACACCTTTTGCTCATCAGCTTGGTAGAAATAAAATCCTTTGGTCTCTTTTGGGTATCCTATGAAATAACACTTGTCAGACCTAGATCCAACTTGTCCGTAATTAAACGTTTAACATAAGTCGGACACCCCCAAACCCTAAGATGCGAGAGCACTGGCTTACATCCTATCCATATCTCATATGGTATTTTGGTTACAGACTTACTCAGAACCCTATTTAGAAGGTAACAAGCTGATTCGAGCGCATATCCCCAGAGAAAGATCGGCAGACCAGCAAACCCCATCATGGATCGAACCATGTCCAACAAGGTCTGATTCCTCCTTTCAGACACACCATTATGCTGTGGTGTTCCAAGAGGAGTCCACTGAGAGAGAATCCCATTCTCTCCAAGATATGTCAGAAACTCATTGGAAAGGTATTCATCTCCTCGATCAGATCGAAGAGTTTTAATACACTTTATAGTTTATTTTTCTACCTCATTTCAGAATAGTTTGAACATTTCAAATGACTCCGACTTATGCTTCATTAAGTAGACATACCCATACCTCGATAGGTCGTCTATGAAGGTTATGAAGTAGAAATATCCACCTCTTGTACTTGAGCTCATGGGTCCACATACATCAGAATATATCAGACCCAAAAGTTCACTGGCTCGCTCACCTTTTCCAGTAAAAGGTGACTTGGTCATCTTTCCAAGAAGACAGGACTCACAGGTTGGAAGTGATACACAATCACCAACTTCAAGAATTCCTTCTTGAGTCAACCTGTTTATCTTGTTCTTATTGATATGACCTAGCCTACAGTGCCTAAGGTAGACTTCTGACATATCGTCCATTCTAGGATGTTTATCGGAGGTTTGAACCACATTAACAGGCTATGATAGTAAGTAAATTCTATTATTTAGTTGTCCAACAAACATTGTAATACCATTCAAAATGACATTGCAAACATTTCTTTTTATTAAAAATTCATAACTGTACATGGCCAAAAGGCCTACAGAAATAATATTTAATAAAAAATTTGGACAATAGTAACATTCACTCAGAATTACATTACGAGAGTTGATTACAAGGTTCATGATTCCTAAAACTAGAACTGAAATTTTACTTCCATCTCCAATGTTCAGGAACCTCTCGCCTTCATCAAATCTCCTACTGACCTGCAGACCCTGTATCAAATTACAGATATGATAAGGGCTTTCGGTATCCAATACCCAGGTAGTAGTATCACAAATGAAAAAGTTGCAAGATGTTATCATATAATTATCTTACTTCTTCTTCGGCCTGTTCGGGTCCAGGGAGGCAATGTATAGATGACAGTTCCTCTTCCAGTGCCCCTGCTTCTTGCAAAAGAAGCACTCCGCATGGCTCTGGTCGGGCTTGCGCTTCTTGGTCTGACCCTGTGCTGACGTCCCAGCATGCGGCTGCACCTTCTTGTTCTTCTTCTTCTTGTTCTTCTTCCCTTTCTTAAAGGGTCAACGACCAGAAGAAGACCCCCCACAACATTCATCGACTCCTTATGGAGCTGGTGGTCCTTCTCAAAGTTCTGCAGCAACCCCAACAAGCCGTGGTAGTTCACTGCAGGCTTTGTCATTCGAAAATGAGTAAAGAAGGGGAAAAAGAACTTAGGCAAAGAATTAAAGATCGCATCCTTAGCGAGCTGCTCGTGCAAGGGAAAGCCCAGTTTACTTAGGTGCTCAATCATTTCAATCATGTACAGTACATGATCGGTGACTGAGGCCCCATCCCTCATCCAAGCATTGAAAATGGCACAACTAGTTTTGTGCCTTTCAACATCGTCAGGCATGCCAAAGGAGTCGTTCAACATTTGAAGCATCTCTTGCAGCTGGGCATTCTCAAACCTACAGCTGAACTCATCATTCATTGCTGCCAGCATTATGCACCGTACGGTGGTGCGGTCGTTGAGCCACTTCTGGTAAGTATCTCAGACCGTCCCTCTAGTGTTCGGGGCTGGCTCCTCAGGTGCCAGATCCGTTACTACATAAAGGATCCTTTCATGCTCAAGGATGATTTTCAATTTTTGATACCAGCTATCAAAATTAGGTCCTATGAGCTTGTCATTATCTAATAATGATCGAAGCGACAGGGTAGTGGCCATAGCTGCATAAAGGAAAACCAGACCTTTATTAGTATATAAATTATTAATACTAAAGACTTGGACTTTAGTCTAAAGTTTCTCTCAGTATTTTTACGAACTGGTAGCCTCAACCTCCAATTCAAAGAATTACTTTAATTTCTTAGTGGGTACTAGAATCCACACAGACCACACACGAGCCCAACTTTGGTTGGTCAACCCATGTGCATCTATGGGTAGCTTCATAACCAGTTGTTTCTCTAAACAACTTCTAGTAATTAATTTTGTCCCAGAACCTAATCAGTAGGCTTTGGCCTCCACTAAAAAGATCTGGTTAGGTCCAACCATTAACATGATTAGATTTGGTGAATCGGACCAATAAATGATCAGGCCCGACTTTGGCCGGCCAACCTGACCACCATCAGAAAGACTCAACCAAATTATCATATTATGAATGATAATTCCATTAGTCAATAAGCACCAGGCCTTTGGGCCTCCAGTGATTATTAAACTAATGGACTCATTATCACTCACTTAATGGGAGGCTATGACTTAGTTATCACTATAACTTAATCATTTTTAGGGACCTAATAATTTTTGAGGATTTTATTAAAGGATAGAAGAGAAGAAATTAACCAGTCAATTTCAATCCTCCCACTAACTTCACCAAGTCAGATTAAAAAGGATTTAATTAAAGCCAACATTAGGAGCACCTAAATCAGTCACACTGATTTACCTAATGACATGGGTGAGCCCTAATCACCAAGTGATCTAATCAAAAACTAACTCACCAGGTTGGCCAGGTAAGTGAGATCAGTGGTGGGGATTGCCATTAACTCGTCAGAGATCGAATCAATGCGAGTAGCTCCCACTTAAAAATCATTGGTCAGACTGTCGAACTTACCTTAGACACCAACCGATTCATTAGTTTTAATTTGATCAACTTAGTAAATAGGGTTCCACCGTGTAGCCATGAATTAAGTCCATCTTGGTCTAGTTAAAGACATGGACCCATTCAACTACAACTATTGGAGTTGAGTCTAGAGTGTCCTTGACCTAATCTAATTCAATTTTTGATTAGATTTGATCAATTACTCTAATTTAGTCTATTTTTTTAAGCTAACCTTAGGTCTAACCCAATTATGGACCTAATCCATCTAACCCATTGAACCACAAGTTTATGCAATTGTCTTAGGTCTTAATTCATAATTCTAGACCAACTAGACAATACTTAATTCTTTTAATTAAGTATTTGGGCTGATAGATCAGGGTTTGGCATTTCAAAAATAATTTTCAAATTTGAAAGATTTTATTTTCTGTTCACCAAATGTATTGACTCATTTCACAAATGGATTAGCACATTTCATAAAAAGCAATCCTATTGCTAATTACTTAACAAAAAATAACTCAACCAAAATAAATCATAAATATTTCTTTAGATCTAATCTAACACATTCATGATAAATTTTACAATTAAACCTTTACATTAAAGTCCTTTCACTGCTTCGTCTGCATGAGATATAATCGCATCGGTACCCCTATCACCATAGGAGAACCCCATCATATGGGAGGAGAGGGCCTTTAAACCCTATTTTTCTCCTATGACCGGATGACCATGGCAACCAACCCAATTAGACTACTTGCTACTTGGATCAAGTATATCTAAATATACCAATTTTAAAATTTAAATTTTAAATTTTAAATTTTAAATTTTGAATTTCAAATTTCAAACAAATTTTAAATTTCAAATTTTTGAATTTTAAATTTCAAATTTTAAATTTTGAATTTTAAATTTAAAATTTCAAACAAATTTCAAATTTTAAATTTTGAATTTCAAATTTTTGAATTTCAAATTTTGAATTTCAAATTTTAAAATTCAAATTTTAAATTTTAAATTTCAAATTTCAAATTCAAATTTCAAATTTAAACTTTTAGATTGCTACTTAATCTATGCATGTAAATGTATATCATATTTTAGAACCTGCTCTGATACCATTTGTGAGAATTTTAGTGCAGGGGTAAAATGATAATTTTAAATTTTTTTTAAAATTACTATTTTACAGCAAAAATTATTAATTAATCTAATTAATTAATATGTATTAATCTTATACAAAGATCTAAATATGATATATATAGCATGCATTTAAATTTGAAATTTTAAATTCTCTACAGTAAATATTTTACTGTTATGTGTTCAGAACACATTACCTTCGTACAGGTAGTCGATCGCTGCAGTCTAATCATCGTTGAAAAGGTCTGATCATTGCAATATAGCCACGCAGTATGTCTGGCCTTTATGGATCATCCACATGAAGCTCTTGATCTGATCGGCTCCTCACGAATGCTAGTTCATTGCAGAACCCTTTCGACGGTCGATGTTGATGCAACTCCTTCGATCTTAATCTGTCGACTCTTTAGATATTTTGGATCATCAACAGATGTACTTGAGAGGTTGATGAAGCTGTCTCTAAAATTTGGTGGGCTCACGATACTCGTAGCTCATCTTCTCACTTTCCGAACCCTAGGCAGAAACCCTAGGGTACTCACCGAAGAAACTTGCACCCACTTTGTTTCTTTTCTTTTCTCTCCTTTTCTTTTCTTTTCTCATGTAGAAAAGCTTTCTCACGCCACCCTATCTCGTTAGGATTAGATTTTTTAGCATGCCCTATCTTCTCTTCTTTTTAAAATGATGCAAGACGCATCTTTTCAGCATTTTCACCGCATGAGAAGATAAAGATAGGTGGTTGCTCACTTGAATTCAAATCGAATTTGAATTCAAATGCCAGCCAACCCATCCTTATCCACTCTACGTGTGAGAAGAGAGAGACATGGGCTTCTTTGTGCATGGAGAGTTTTCACGAGAAACCTTTTCTCGTGTGGAGGATGTGGTGCACAAATGAAAGGGGTGGTGCATGGATTTGTTAACCATTCAAATTCAAACATTCTTTGAATTTGAATAGCCAACCAACCTTATCATTATCCATTCAAAATGGTGCACAAAGAAGGGGTGTGGGAAGGCTTCTGTGTGGAAGAAAATTCATGAGAACTCATTTCTCATGAATTCAAATGGGCACAGGTGAAGTGAGGTGGCGCAGGGAGATAAGGTGGTTTGAAATTTTAAAGCAATCTAATTGAACCAACCATATTAAAATAGGTTAGACACAATTAGACTAAATTAAACCCCACATAATTAGACTTAATTAGGCTCAATAAAGTCCTAATCAAATCAAAAATTGACTAATCCCAACCCCTAATCAAATCAGGGACCAAACCACCTTGGCGATTAGGTCAACTCTTAACCTAACCGGGTCAAACCCAACTGAATCCAATTCAATTGAACTTGATCCAAAAATAATCACTCAATCAAATTGAGTTAATTAGCAATCAAATCACTAATTAAACTTCTCATAAATACTGAGTCCAAATCTGATGGGCAATCGGACATCATAGTCAATCGATATAAAACCTTGATCGAAGAGTCTCAAACCAGTAGGACTCTTAACCCCGGTACCCAAAATGTGTAGAACTCATGATCAGAGAATCCTGATTCTCAATCATAGAGTCTCCAAGTATTAGGACTCTTGGTCGAAGAGTCCCAGTCCAGTGGGACTCTTCACCAACCATCAGATCAAATAGGAACCTCTAATGTGTGTGACTCCGTAGGTTCGAACCTAAGCTAGTAGTATAGGAACCAATTCCTACACTAATCGAAGTGACCATCTAGCAATGGTACCTGATATCTAGATAAGTCGAATAGTCGCAATTGCAACATTCAGAACCTACGTGAATATGGTTACTGTATAATTCATCCCTTTTGACCTCTGTGTATAGGACGATTTAGGGTTAAACTGTCAATCTTGATCAGATCATCCGAATCATGCTCAACTCAAACAGTCCTGTGACTCCTCACTAGGACTACCCTGGCCAAGGTTTTGCTAAATTAAAATATGACTGTACACAGCTCCTGAACTAGAGTGGTCAATCCCATCTTGACACACGCACCGACAAGTCAAGTACTTGACTACACCCAGCAGCCTTCCATCACTAAATTAGAAATTCAGGTAGTCCAGTGCCTAAGTACAGTGAGTTGCTTGCAAGTCACTATGGCGGTCTCAGGTTGGAGGGATAGTTATACCCATATCCCATCAGAGCAAATCTTGACAGCAGAAATAGCTCCGGAGTCGGTCACGTTCAGTGCAGATGTACCCTTACATCTCACCTGTATGCCATACCAGTGTCTCCACACTCCTTGGTTAAGAGGACAACCATCCCATATGGCACACAACAACCTATGCTTGATAAACGTTGTTGTCCTTGGTAACAACGTATCATTTGGTCGCGAACAGGTTTAAGGACTAAACGACAAATCCTCCTTTGTCGAGTCTAAAATAATTTAAGGACTAAACGACAAATCTTCCTTTGTCGCGAACAGGAGTTCATTAGAAGATGAAACAATTTGTGATAAAAATATCAAAATAACTTTTATTTATTTATAATTTATATACTAATACAAGAAAGAGCACAACCGTCAACAGACTAATGATTGGCTTTGGGACACTATTTCCAATATGTCACATATCTCTGGCATTGCCGACATGGCAATATAAATGAGTCAAGAATTAACAAGTTATACCAAGATAAATTTTTTGATTCTTATGATTATGAATTATATAGAACTTGTGAATCTTGCCTCATGAAAAAAATGATCAAGACTCCATTTACTGGAGATAAAGAAAGGGCAAGTGATATATTGGACCTTGTACATTCTGATATTTGTGGTCCAATGTCGACTTAGGCCAGAGGTGGATACTCTTACTTCATCATATTTATTGATGATAGGTCTAGGATTGGATATGTGTATTTAATAAAATATAAATCTAAGTCTTTGATAAATTTAAAGAGTATGAAAGAATGGTTGAGAAACAAACTGGTAAAAGTATTAAAGCTCTTTGATCTGATCGAGGAGGAGAATAGTTGTTTAGTGAGTTCATCGATTATTTAAAATAAAATGAACTTACTTTCTCAATGGACATCTCCTTATACTCCATAATTAAATAAAATTATAGAAAGGAGAAATCGCACCTTATTAGATATGGTGCGGTCCATGATGTATTTCATAGATCTTCCAATATCTTTCTGGGGATATGCTCTCAAGGCTGCAGTGTATGTCTTAAATAAAGTGCCTTCTAAATTTATTTCTAGCACTTCATATAAAATATTGAAAGAAAAAAGATCCAATCTTAAGCATCTTAAGATTTGAGGTTGCCGGCTTATGTGAAAAATATTGATGGACATAAGCTGGATGCTAGATCAAAAAAATACAGCTTTGTAGGTTATCCCAAGAAGAGTATAGGATACTACTTCTACAACCCTACTTAACAAAAGATGTTTGTTGGTAGGCATGCCATTTTCTTGGAGAAAGAGTTTATCCAAGGAGGTAGTGGAAAGTCTGTTGAACTTAAGGAAGTTTAAAACCTACAACCCATCCAGGATTCATAAAATTATTCTTAATCAGATGTGCCCATTGTTGATGCACAGCCACTACACACACCTCCTCTCCGAAGGTCAAGTAGAGTGAGAATGTACCACTTATGTATAGATTTATCATTAAGAATGACAACACATCCCATATTATTGAGAATGATAATCCTACGACCTATTCGAAAGCTGTCATGAGTAGCGACTGTGACAAATGGCCCAATGCCATGAAATCTAAAATGGACTCTATGTATACCAACCAAGTTTGGACTTTGGTTGAAGCGCCTGAGGGTGTGACCCCAATAGGCTGCAAATAGGTCTTCAAAAAGAAAATTATAGTAGATGGCTAGGTAGAGACCTATAAGTCCAAGCTAGTGGCAAAAGGTTTCAAACAAAAAAAAGGTGTTGATTATGAAAAGACCTTTTCGTCAGTAGCCATGCTCAAGTCTATTCGGATAACACTTGCTATTCAGCATACCATGACTATGAGATCTAACAGATAGATATCAAGACTATTTTTCTCAATGAAAATCTTGAGGAAGAAGTCTATATGACTCAATCAGAGAAATTTATCTCTAGTTGGAGAGCAAATCAGGTATACAAGCTGAATAGATCTATTTATGGATTAAAACAAGCATCAAGGAGCTGGAACATCCATTTTGATGAGACAGTCAAATCATTTGGCTTCATCAAAAATATAAAAAAATTTTGTATGTACAAGAAGACTAGTGAGAGTGCTATTATCTTCTTGGTCTTGTATATGGATGACATATTGCTCCTTAGAAATGATATCCCGATATTGCAATCGATCAAGATATGGCTATCATAAAAGTTTTTCATAAAAAACATGGGTGAGGTATCCTATATACTAGATATAAAGATCTATAGGGATAGATCAAAAAAGATGCTAGGCTTGTCCCAGTCTAGGTACATTGATCTTGTATTGAAGAGATTCAACATGGAGAGAAATAAAAGAGGTTACTTGCCCATAGATCATGGCATACAACTCTCTAAGAAGATGTCTCCTAAGACACTTAAAGAGAGAAATAGAATGAGTTCTATTCCTTATGCTTTGGCTGTAAAATCAATTAGGTATACTATGTTATGTAGCAGGCCTGATGTGGCTTATGCCTGGGGCATTATAACCAGATTTCAGGTTGATCCCGAAGAGGATCATTGAAAAGCTGTGAAAAATATACTCAAGTACTTGAGAAGGACTAGAGATATTTTTCTAATATATGGTGGATTTGATTTAAAACTGAAAGATTATACTGATTCTAGTTTTCAATCTGATTTGGATGATAGCAAATCTATATCTGGGTCTGTGTTTACTCTATATGGTGGTGTAGTAAATTGAAAAAATTTCAAATAGCAAACTGTTGCTGACTTAGTCACCGAGGCTGAGTATATTACTGCTAGTGAGGCTGCTAAAGAGGCCATCTAGATGAAGAAATTCATCACAAGATTTGGTATGGTTCTAGGAATTGAACAACCAGTGCCCCTTTATTGTGATAATACTGAGATAGTTGCTCAAGCCAAAGAACCAAGGTCTCATTACAAATCCAAGTACATCCTAAGATAATTCCACCTCATTTGAGAGATAGTCGAAAGACACGATGTGATCATGGAGCAAGTTGATATCAAGAATAATATAGCGGACTCATTCACTAAGGTCTTGTCAATGCAGTAGTTTGACTGCCACCTTGATAGCATGGGCATCAAGTATAGGGGCGATTAGCTTTAGTGCAAGTGAAAGATTGAAAGAATAATGCCCTACAAGTCAATCGCATATGGATGCGATAGGATATTTTCTGTAATTTATCTTTCAGACTCATGATATTTATATTATTAATAAAATAATTATTTTTTGATTCATTATATGCTGCATCTTATTGTTTGTAAGATTATAATGAATCTCTTAGGTCTAGACAATGATTTTAAGACCGTGATGAGATCATGCTAGTGAGACCTAAATCTTTGATAGTCATGACCTAAAATATTTTTAGTCATTGGTTCATTGAGTTGGGGATCAATGATATTGGTAAGACTGGCATGTCCTATGTATGCTCAGAAATAAGGGTGGTTGATCTCACAACCACTTGTGTGGTGACACTAATACAAGGATATGGGTGCTCATTAGAGAATGAGATCATTGAATAGACCTGTGAGAGAATATTAGATGGAGTTTTATTTATATGTCAACTGATGATTCTCTAGTGGGAGTTGTGTAAGTGATCTTTTGACTTGAGATCACCATGGTACCTTATGTACATGGATCTATTTTTTGGTTCACTTCCTAACATGATTCTCTGATCCTTATATGGGGTGTTCTGGATATGGTGAAATATATATAGAGGTTGTGAGTGATCAATAAGAGATCAGTCACTTCTAATAAGGAGAGCGAACATCCTATGTGATCTCATAGATCGATGATTCTGAAAGTCTTTGACCAAAGCAGGATGATAATTAGAAAAGAGTTTCTAATATATCATCAATTAAATTATCACCTTCTGATAGAGATACATGAAGATAAGTGATTGAGTTTGACATATTTTTATGCCCACAGCTCATCTGGGATGTTGTTTGACTCAAAGATTGAATTACACAGTAACTTACCATTGAAAGATATTTTAGTAATTTTTTATCAAAATTTTAAATCTTTTGGATAGTCATGACATGTTGCTAGATATCAATCTTGATTTGTAGACTCATTAGAATTAAAAGAGTTTAATTCAAGAATCAATTAGGAAGAGTTTCAGTTGATTAAGACTCTTTGGGTGACCTAATCTGATTGGATTAGGGTTAAGTTGAAAGTCTGGATCCACTACTAGCTAGATTTGGAACTCAATAGGTCACACACTTTAAGATTTGGCCTTGATCTAATTTAATTAAGATTTAATATAAATTTTAAGGATTAATTTGATATACTAGCATATTGTATTAACCTAAGTTCCTAAATTGGTTTAGATCAAAGTGTTTGAGCTAACCTAGACTAGTTGTTTTTGACCTAATGGGATTGGGTCAATTTTGATTAGATTCCTATCCAACTTGAAATAGTTTTAAGTGGAGAAGAACTTCTTTGCACCCACCAAATGCCATACCAAAAAATAAATGCCACCCCACTCATTTTAGCATGTGAAAATGGAGAGTCCTTCTTCATGAAGGAACTTATCTTAACGCGTTGCCTTAAATGATCAACCAGAACTCTAATGATTTGTCTTAAGATGAGAGTTTTATGGCACATAGAAGAGGGAGAGTTCTTCTATGTGAAGGCTCTCTTACATCAAAAATTCCACACGATGAATTTATTCACCATGTGAGAAAGTAGAGTGCCAAAGGGTGGTGCCCCTTGGTCCCTTCTCACATCTCTTGGTCCCTTATATATATGGGATGTCCCATATGGTCCAAGTGCTGGGTTTTTGGATGGAAACTAAAGATAAGTGGCATGTAAATTAGATGAAAAAATTCTAAAAAAAATTTGAGAAAAAGGTAAGAAAAAATTAAGTGGCAAAATTTGTAAGAAGGGTGGTGACAGAATTAGCAAGTGTTGCTAGTATGCTCTAGGGTTTGATTTTTTCATATATTGAAGCCCAAAATCAAATCTTAAGTTGTAAAACATTTGAAGAGTATCTTCTTGGCATGACTCTAATGGCAAGATCAGAGGTGATTAAGCTTTGGTGTGATCATTTCTTGAGTTCGAAGCCGGCATTGTTCTTAAGAAGATAAGGCTGCGGCAGTGCACCAGTTAGGAAGGACCTTGGCCAACTTCCATGTGGATCACCATTGGACGGCTTCTACTTTTGGAGTTTTGTGGAGATCACCAACATTCCACTTTGTATTTTTGGTGAAAGTAAAAATTTTATCCCTTTTGCATGCTTGTTTTGTTTTGATCGATATCGGCAAAGTGATTCTAGGATTTGGGTTTCGGCTCGATAGTTTTAACTGTTAAAGCTATTGATCTCTATGATTTTTAAATTTTAAAAATTACTTTTCACTATGTGGCTGGAACCCAACAAGTAAGTCTACATCGGGATATATTTTTTTGTGTAATGGAGGATCGGTTAGTTGGAAGAATTTCAAGTAGCTGATCATTGTAGATTCGACCATGGAAGTCGAGTACATCACCACCTCTAAAATTGTTAAGCTTTCTAGTTCAAGAAGTTTGTTGCAGAGCTGGAGATGATGCCATCAAATGCTATTGCACTGTACTGCTATAACAATGGTGCCATAGCCCTCGATAAGTAGCCTAAGTCTTATCAGAAGTCCAAACATATAGAGTGGTGGTTTCATAACATATGCGAATACCTTGAGAAGAAGTTTGTCGAGGTACAGAGAGTCAACTCCATGCAAAATATGGCGAACCCTCTAACCAAACCTCTCAGCCAGTAGAAGATCGAAGCTTACCTTGATAAGATGGGTTTTAGGTATATGGCCAATTGGTTTTAGATCAAGTGAAAGTTTGTTAGATAAGTATCCTAGAAGCCATTTGTTGGCTAACATATTTTATAATTCTAGGGCTTAACTTTATTGTAACATCCGGCCCATTGGGCCTTAAACCCAGCCCAAAAAAAAAATTAAATAAAGAAGACTCCTTGCTTCTCCCGATCGGCTCCTAATCGGAGTCGGAAACCTCATCGGAGAGGAGGCAAACTCCTCTCCTCCGGTTCTATTTAAAGGGGAGACCCTTCTTCCTTCTTCCTACCAAAGAATCCTGGAGCGAAATGGTGAAGATCGCCAAAAATCACTCATAGAAACCATCACTGTGCCCACCGCAATTCCTCACCGGAGAGGTCGCCGGAGCTCGAGGTAAGTATGTGGTTCTCTTCCTCTTTTCTCTCCCTTCCTTCCCGTGCCGGTGTGCACGCTCGTCGGTGATCGGAGTCATCAGATTTTGTCGTGGGAGAGGTTTCAATTTTTTTTGATTTTCGAACGCCGGTGGTCATCGTCGGCCACCGATTTGGGACCCTTGGGATGGCGGTGCGCTCTCCTCCGGCTACCGACCATTCCTGTGCCGGTCGATCGCCGGTCGGCCAACCGTATGAGGGGACCATTCGGTCCCCTATTTCTTTTTTTTTTCACCCAGGGGAGGCCACAGGAAGAAGTAGAAGAAGGAAGAAAAAAAAAGAAAAAGAAAAGGAAAAAGGAAAAAGAAAAGAAAAAAAAGGGAAAAGGAAAAAGGAAAAAGAAAAGAAAAAAAGAAAAGAAAAAAAATAATAAATAAATAAATAATAAAATAAAAATGAGAGAGAGTTTCTCTCTCTTCTTTCAATCTGAACCCTTACTTTCTCTCTCTAGAATTGGACTTTCTCTCTCTAAAATTTTCTCTCTCTAGATTATTTCTCTCTCTTGAGGATTTCTCTCTCCAAAGTTATCCTTCTAAGATTAGCATAGTGAAAGGCTTCATTTTGATGATTTTGATCGAATTTAGGGAAGAGTCTGATTCTAAGTGAGGTTTTGATTTGAGATTTGTTTAGATTTAATTTTGAATTAAAATTAATGTAAAAATATAATTTTGGATAATAGATACTGAAGAATCTCCTAGAAGTTAGTCGATCTATTCGTTCAGTGCTCTGTGAAAGGTAAGTAATGAATCATCTTCTCGAGATATTTCATATTTATTCTGAAAATAAATAATTATTCTCTAAAATTATGCATGATTTATAAAATTATGTTTTGAAAGAAAAGTGCTTTTAAAATATTATGATACATCGATTATGCACATATTCAGTGAAAAATTATGATATACTATGATACAAAAGTATTTTGATACAAATCGAATTTATGCTCTTAGCCTAACTATGTTTTAATGGGCCCCGCCAATGGAGATTATACGTTGGTACTTAGTGGACCCTGTCAGTGGGGGTTGTGCGTTGGTATTTAGTGGACCCTGCCAGTGGGGGTTGTGCACTGGTGTTTGTGGATCCTACTAGTGGGGGTTGTGCGCTGGTATTCAGTGGACCCCGCCAATGGGGGTTAAACGTTGGTCATAGTCGAGGCTGTTGAGTTACGAGTGTTTTGAATTGAATTGGATTTATGATTATATTATATGTGAATATTTGAAAAGATTGGATTTGTATAAAATCAGCATGAAATATACTTTTATGTTTATTTGCAGTATTATTCTTGAAAATTATATAATATCTAAAATATCTAGTTGAGATAATTGTTACTTACTGGGCTGTCTAGCTCATTACCTTTCTTTCTATTTTTCAGATTCAGATAATTAATTTCGAGCGTGAGAAGAAATATTGGGACAGAGCTTTTAGAGGCTAGATTTAGCATTGTCAACTTCATTGAACTTAGATCTATTGTTTTATTTTTAGTAAAATTTTATTGGATGTAAGATATTTGATTTAGTTACTTGAATTAAAGTTGAATAATAATTATTTGAATTTATTCCACTGTGATGCATTGATATCATGATGAGATGTATTGCATGCTTATGGAGAGAGTTCTTCATAAGTATGCGGTGGTTGCCGCGACCTCCTGCTCGCGATCTCGGGCCGGAGGCGTGACAATTAATATGGTATCAGAGCATAAGTGGATAAATTATGATACATAGAATTAGATATAGTATGAGTGTAGGTGGGTAAACATTAGAAATATTGGGACGTTAAAGTATGAGCATCATAATAAATCCATCCTAACAAATAAATAAATGAATCTAATAAGGTTTTACTACTACAAGATTATCATGCCTCCCCGTAGAATGACAAGAACTACTCAAGAAATTGCAAGAGAGACATCACAACCACGGGATGGTAGCACTCCCCATCTGACCAGTGGCACCCCTCAGGAGGAGGGAGTCGTAGATCCTAATGGGAGTACTTCGAGAGCACGTCAGGAACCAGATATGGCTCAGTTAATGCAGACCCTAATCGAGATGATACAAACGCAACAACAAATACAGCAGCAAATACTTGAACAACAACAGATACAATGAGATACATAACAACATCAGCATCCACCACCACAACATGGAGAGCAACCAGTACAACAGAATAACATTTCAGAATTTAAAAAGCTTGCTCCTCCAGCTTTCGAGGGGACTACTGAACCTTTGGAGGCTGATAACTGGATAATGGAGATGGAGAAGGCCTTCACTGTCCAAGAGTGTCTTGATGAAGAAAATATTCGATATGCAGCTTATTTACTACAAGGAGAAGCATACAATTGGTGTCAGCGACTATAGCGCAAGTATGAACAAGATGGCGAAATACTTACCTGGGAAAGATTTTGGATTGTATTCTACGATCAGTATTTTTCTCGAAGTATAAGGATCCAGAAAGAGCAAGAGTTTATTTATTTGAAGCAAAAGGGTATGAGTGTGACTGAATATGAAGCAAAATTTACAGAGTTAGTAAAATTTGCTCTGAGATTAGTGGATGGTGAGCAAGAACGTGTTCATAAGTTTGAGATGGGACTGAGAACTGAGATTCAAAAACAAGTGGTTCCATATGAATTGACAACTTATGCAGATGTGGTAAATAAAGCACTGATAATTGAAAGAGAAGTCAATGAAGAATGCATGGAAAGGGAAAGAAAGCAAAGAAAGAGAGCAAAATCAAATTATACACAAGGGCAGAATAATAAAAACATCAAAAGTTCAGCTAAGGGAGCAATAGATAATAAGACTCAATAGATTGATGGTGAGCAGTGCTCCAGATGTGGCAAAAATCATGTAGACAAGGATTGCCATTGGAATACAGGTGCTTGTTTCAAATGTGGTCAGATGGATAATAAAATTGCTAGCTGCATGCTAAATACTGAAAATCAAGTTGGCCAAAGAACTTATGAAGGACAACATAAGGGTGGTGGACAGATTTCTAAAATCCAGGGAAGAGTTTATGCGCTTACTCAACAGAATGCACAGGCTTCCAATACAATGGTGACAGATAAGAAAAATTTTAAGGATGAAATTTATTTTTAGGAGGAAAGAATGTAACATCCGGCCCATTGGGCCTTAAACTCAGCCCAAAAAAAAAAAAAAAAATGAAGAAGACTCCCGCAGGGAGTCTTCTTCTCCCAACCGGCTCCTAATCAGAGTCGGAAACCTTATCGAAGAGGAGGCAAACTCCTCTCCTCCGGTTCTATTTAAAGGGGAGACCCTTCTCTCTTCTTCCTACCAAAGAATCCTGGAGCGAAACGGCGAAGATCACCGAAAATTGCTTGCAAAAACCGTCATTGTGCCCATCGTAATTCCTCGCCGGAGAGGTCGTCGGAGCTCGAGGTAAGCATGTGGTTCTCTTCCTCTTTTCTCTCCCTTCCTTTTCGTGTCGGTGTGCACGCTCGTCGGTGATCGAAGTCGTCGAATTTTGTCATGGGAGAGGTTTTGATTTTTTTTGGTTTTCGGACGCCGGTGGTCATCGCCGGCCATCGATTTGGGACCCTTGGGATGGCGGTGCGCTCTCCTCCGACTACCGGCCATTCTTGTGCCGGTCCATCACCGGTCAGCCAACCGTATGAGGGGACCATTCAGTCTCCTGTTTCATTTTTTTTTCACCTAGGGGAGGCCACGGGAAGAAGTAGAAGAAGGAAGAAAAAAAAGAGAAGGAAAAGGAAAAAGGAAAAAAAAAAGAAAAAAAAAGGGAAAAGGAAAAAGAAAAAAGGAAAAAGAAAAGAAAAAAAAAAGAAAAAATAAATAAATAAATAAATAATAAAATAAAAATAAGAGAGAGTTTCTCTCTTTTCTTTCAATCTGAACCCTTACTTTCTCTCTCTAAAATTGGACTTTCTCTCTCTACTTTCTCTTTCTAGAATTTTTTCTCTCTAGATTATTTTTCTCTCTTGATGGATTTCTCTCTCCAAAGTTATCCTTCTAAGATTAGCATAGTGAAAGGCTTCATTTTGATGATTTTGATCGAGTTTAGGAAAGAGTCTGATTCTAAGTGAGATTTTGATTTAAGATTTGTTTAGATTTAATTTTAAATTAAAATTAATGTAAAAATATAATTTTAGATAATAGGCACTAAAGAATCTCCTAGTAGTTAGTCAATCTATTCATTCAGTGCTCTGTGAAAGGTAAGTAATGAATCATCTTCTTGAGATATTTCATATTTATTCTGAAAATAAATAATTATTCTCTGAAATTATACATGATTTATGAAATTATGTTTTGAAAGAAAAGTGCTTTTGAAATATTATGGTACGTCGATTATGCACATGTTCAGTGAAAAATTATGATATACTATGATACAAAAGTATTTTGATACAGATCAGATTTATGCTCTCAGCCTAACTATGTTTCAGTGGGCCCCACCAATGGAGATTATACGTTGGTACTCAGTGGACCCTGCCAGTGGGGGTTGTGCACTGGTATTTAGTGGACCCTGCCAGTGGGGGTTGTGCGCTGGTGTTTGTGGACCCTGCCAGTGGGGGTTATGCGCTGGTATTCAGTGACCCCGCCAATGGGGGTTAAACGTTGGTCATAGTCGAGGCTGTTGAGTTACAAGTGTTTTGAATCGAATCGAATTTATGATTATATTATATGTTGTTGGTGCAAAAATCCATCCGTGTCGGAGAAGCTGGAGTCGAGGGAGTCACGGTCGCCGTCGGGACCTGCAAGGAAAGTCTAAACCGGAGTTGGAGGTGCTTCGACAAGATCCTCCGACACTCAAGTCAGTTCTCTGCCTCAACAAGAATGGAGTACTCGAACAAAAATTTTTGCAGAGTTTCGAGATAGAAAATGAGAGCTTAGAGAATAACGTATCTAGGGTCCCCCTTTTATAGGCGGGGGGAGGGTGCGATAGGCTGATAGCGACGTCTGTAACCGTCTGGCAGTGGGCCGTTCGGGGCCAGAAGGAGCTTGTTATGAAGAGTAGTGGAGTGGAATCGTGGCCATCACTGTGACCTGCCACATGGAGTCTGTTGCGGGGAGTGGAGCGGAATCCATTGTCGTGACTTGTCAGAGAGTGGAGGAGCTGTGTGGTATCCGTCGCAGGAAGTGGAGCAGAGTCGTGGCCATTATTGTGGTCTGCCAGGGAGTGATGGAGCCACGCAGAATCCGTTGCAGGAAGTGGAGCAGAGTCGTGGCCGTTATTGTGGTCTGCCAGGGGGTGATGGAGCCGCGCGGAATCTGCCGTAGGAAGTGGAGCAGAGTCGTGGCCGTTACTATGGCCTGCCAGGGAGTGATGGAGCCATGCGGAATCCGTCACAGGAAGTGCAACAGAGTCATGGCCATTATTGTGGTCTGCCAGGGGGTCCAGACCTGTCGACCGAAGTTCAGTTGGAGTCCGATCTCCGTAGAAGCTCGGATGGGGATCATTTGTCGAGGAATCTCGGCTGAAGCCTGTCTGCAATAGAAATCCAAAAGGAATTCATCCATAATGGAAGCTCGGGTGAAGGCTCACGGTGGGAATCTGGCACGGACCGCTCGTGGTAGAAATTTGAAGTAGATTGTTTGTAGTGGAAACTCGAAGTGGGTCGCTTGCAGTAGAGGCTCGGAGTCCAACCCTTGTAGGAGTTCGGGGTGAGATCCACCTGCAACAGGAGTTCAGGATGGAAGTCCGGCTCCCGTGGGAGCCCGGATGAAGTCTACCTGCAGTTGAGGTGGGACGAAGTCCGGCTCCCGTAGGAGTCCAGATGAAGTCTTCCTGCAGTTGAAGTCGGGGACGAAGTCCGGCTCCCGTAGGAGTCCGGATGAAGTCTTCCTGCAGTTGGAGTCGGGGATGAAGTCCGGCTCCCGTACGAGTCTGGATGAAGTCTTCTTGCAGTTGGAGTCGGGGATGAAATCTGGCTCCCGTAGGAGTCCGGATGAAGTCTTCCTGCAGTCGGAGTCGGGGACGAAGTCCAGCTCCCGTAGGAGTCCGGATGAAGTCTACCAGTAGTTGAAGTCGGGGATGAAGTCTGGCTCCCGTAGGAGTCCGGATGAAGTCTTCCTGCAGTTGAAGTCGGGGACGAAGTCTGGCTCCCATAGGAGTCCGGATGAAGTCTTCCTGCAGTTGAAGTCGGGGATGAAGTCCGGCTCCCGTAGGAGTCTGGATGAAGTCTACCTACAGTCATTCGGCTCCCATAGGAGTCCGGAGTCGGGGACGAAGTCTGGCTCCCGTAGGAGTCCGAATGAAGCCTACCTTCAGTCGGAGTCGGGGATGAGGTCCGGCTCCCGTAGGAGTCCGGATGAAGCCTTCCCACAGCCAGAGTCGGGGAAGGAGTCCGGCTCCCGTAGGAGTCTGGACAAAGTCTTCCTGCAGCCGGAGTCGGGGATGAAGTCCGTCTCTCATAGGAGTCCGGATGAAGTCTTGTCGTCTGGCTCCCTTAGGAGTCCAGATGAAGTCTAGCAGGTAGAAACTTGGGTGGAGTCCGTCCGTCATGAAGAATCCGATCAACGCTGGTGGGGGTTTATCCGTCGGCAGAACTTGGGAATGTTGCAGAGGCTCGGCCGTCGGAGAGGTTCGAAAAGATATCGCCGAAGGTCGGACGTCGGTAGAACCCCTGGAGGGTCACTCCTGACACGAACTTCGACTGGGGGGGTATTTTATACCCAACACCAGTCCCCCTACTTCCGAGTTCGAGTTTCAAATAAAGAAAGTACAGAGGAATTTTTACAGCCGAAGTTGTCTCCTTGAATCCTGTGCACGATTGCCCTCAGATATCCTGGCATTTAATGCGCGTGTGCTGGAGTCTTTTTCCAATTAGGGCGATCCGAAGAGTCCTTTCGAAATTTCCACCGGAGCGTAGTCCCAAGCGCCACACCATAATGGTCTCGCCAGCGATCAGCCCTACGCCAGGTGAGTGGGACACGTGGTGGGCATTGGTAGACCTAGGGACATCCACCATCATAACTGTGCCAGGCCCCATCACTTATTTAAGCCCCCTTTTTCCGTCCGGGGACTTCACCTCGCCTGAGAGTCAATGCCTTTCTTCTGCCTGAGAGTTTAGCCACCCCATCGGTGCCCTTTTCGACTCTGGGCATTCTTCGCACCAATCTTTGCCATCTCCGTCGGCTCCCTGCCACCTTCAGTCTTTCTGCCCTTTCGAGGAGTTCTCCCATCAAGGCTTCTGCCCCGGAGGCCAATCTCGAGAGGATGTTATGGATCGAGAGGAGTAGGAGGTGGAAGACAGTGGTCTGCGAGTTCAGTGGTTGCCGAACTATCACTGAGGGTTCCCAACGCCTCGAAGGGGGCTCGAGGGAGAATTTCTTCAACAACAGGGATTTAATAATAGAACCAACCGGTGAGCGCGTTCCGCCCGAGAAATTTGGAGTAGTTGAACGAGGCGACTCCGATCAAGCGGGTAGAGTTGTCGTCATAAGCTGTGGTGGGTTTCTTGACGCCGTCGGGGTCGAGGGACCAGAGGCGGTCAGCACTGACGGCGGGGCAGTAGAACTTGTTGCGGGGATGGTGGAAGTAGCGCATGCCGACCTTGCCAAAGTACCTAGGATGGTGGTCGTCATGGAGCACACGGTGGTGGTGCATGCCTCCGGCGTCATCGCAGCCTCCGAGGTACTTTCGGTTCTTCCCGATGCAGGTCGTCGTCGCCGCTGCCATCGCCATCGCTGCCCCTTGAATTCTATTTCCCCTTTTCCCCCTAGGGTTGGGGTTTCAGCAATGGAGCGGAATGAGGTGGAGGCGAGAGCTGATGGATTCATCACACGTGCTGGGAGATACTGCTGAGGAAGATGGAACCGGAAGGAAAAGCCAAAAGCTTGGAGCGGTTTTTAATGTATTCTTTTCAAGTCTTGTAGTAATATTCTTTTTTTCCTCGATCCTCAGGGCTTTGTACTGTACCCCTTATTAATCAAGAATAAAAAGGAGCTTTTTGTTACCTTGCCCGTACTTTGCGTCAAACTGTTGCCAGCCGAACTTCTTTCATTCACTATTGTTAGTGTGGTATTCCCCCCTCCTTTTGCCGACGTTGTCTGGAGGTTCCTGGTCATCGCCATGTCGGCCTGCTTCTTCTTTCTTTTCTCTTTTTTTTTTTTTTAACTCCCCTCCCTTTTTTCCTTTTTTTTCTTTTTCCGAGTGAGGGTTTTCCCTCTACTCTTAGTGGGGTCGCGGGAGCACGAAGGGGCCACTGAGAAGGTTCTCTTTTTCTGATCTGATCTTGAATGACCGGATCTCAGACAGCATCAGGACGATGTTCTTCCCTTACTTCTGAGGTAATCAATTTCAGCTCAGATTAGGACGAGGTTCTTTCCCTGCTCTTAATAGGGCTGTGGGGGCACGTATGGGCGTTGCAGAGCCTCTCTCTCCATCTGGTCTCAGAGTAATCGGGCCTTCGACTTTGCTCATGTTAGGGCGAGGTTCTCCTCCTGTCCCTAACAGGGCTGTGGGAGCGCATATGGGCACTGTAGGGCCTCTCCCCCCATCCGGTCTAAAGATAATCGGGCCTTCGACTTTGCTCCTATTAGGGCGAGGTTCTCCTCTGGTCCCTAACAGGGCTGTGGGGGCACATATGGACGTTGCAGAGCCTCTCCCCCCATCCGGTCTAAAGATAATCGGGCCTTCAACTTTGCTCATGTTAGGGCGAGGGTCTCCTCCTGTCCCTAACAGGGCTGTGGGGGCACATATGGGCACTGTAGGGCCTCTCCCCCCATCCGGTCTAAAAATAATCGGGCCTTCGACTTTGCTCCTGTTAGGGCGAGGTTCTCATCCTGTCCCTAACAGGGCTGTGGGGGCACATATGGGCGTTGCAGGGCCTCTCCCCCCATCCGGACTAAAAATAACCCGGCCTTCGACTTTGCTCCTGTTAGGGCGAGGTCCTCCTCCTGTCCCTAACAGGGCTGTGGGGGCACATATGGGCATTGCAGGACCTCTCCCTCCGTCCGATCTAAGTGTAACCAAGCCTTCGATTGTATCGAGACGAGGTTCTCCTCCTGCTCCCGACATGGTTCGTTTCGAGTCCTGTCGATATAGGCTCGTGCCAAGAGAGAAGACACGTGGATATAAAACTTTCATTTAAAGTAAAGTTATTGGTAATACATTCATAAATTTTTCGAGCTCCATGGTCGCGAGCGGTCTGCTCCTCCGAGCTCCTTGAGGTAGTAAGTTTCGGGCCGGACCACCTCCTTGACTTCGTACGGACCTTCCCAATTTGGGGCAAGCTTTCCTCGATCTTGAGGTTGTGAGACGGTGGCTCGTCGAAGCACCAGGTCTCCTACTCTAAAGACTTTATTTTTGACCCGGGAATTGTAATAGCGGGCGACTTTCTGTCTGTAGGCTGCCATCCGAACTTGAGCTACTTCTCGTTTTTCTTCCAGCAAGTCGAGGTTGGCTTTAAGACCTTGCGAATTATGATATTCGTTGAATGCCACGACTCGTGCCGACGGGAGCTTGAGCTCAATTGGGATAACAGCTTCCGTTCCGAAGGCTAGAGCGAAGGAGGTCTCCCCTGTGGGCAGTCTTTGGGTAGTTCGGTACACCCACAATACATGATAAAGTTCGTCTACCCAAGTTCCCTTCACCTTTTCGAGCCTTGTCTTAATCCCTTGTAGCAGAGTTCTGTTGGTCACTTCAGCTTCGCCATTCGCTTGAGGATGGGCTACCGATGTGAAGTTGTGGGAGATGTTTAGGTCTGCACAAAATTCGACGAATCTCGCTCCCGCAAATTACCGCCCATTATCAGTAATTAGGGTTCTTGGAAGGCCGAACCTGCAAACGATTGACTTTCAGATGAAGTTTTGCAATTTAGCTTCTGTGATTTTCGTCAGCGGTTCGGCTTCGACCCACATGGTGAAATAGTCAATTGCTACCAGGAGGAACTTCCTCTGCCCCGATGCCATGGGGAAGGGTCCAAGGATATCCATCCCCCATTGTGCAAATGGCCATGGGGCACTCAAGGGTGTAAGCTCGGTGGCGGGCTGTCTCTGGATGTTGGCATATCTTTGACATCGGTCACACTTTCTGACGTATTCAATTGAGTCACGGTACATTGTCGGCCAGTAATACCCTTGGTGGAGCAACTTGTGGGATAAGGATCTAGCCCCCAGATGGCTTCTGCAGATTCCTTCATGCACCTCCCACAAGGCGTAGTCAGCTTTCGAAGGTCGGAGATATTTTAAAAGGGGCAAAGAGTATGATCTCTTGTACAACTTGTCCTCATAAATGATGTACCGAGAGGCTTGATTTCTGAGCTTCTGAGCTTCTTTTGCATCATGAGGGAGAACTCTATCTCTGAGATATGCCACCAGTGGATCGATCCAACTGGGCTCATGGTCAATTTCCATCACGGGCCATGATTCTTCTGTACTTGGGCACTTTAGAACTTCAAAGAGAACACCCTTGGGCAATTCGGCTAGAGCCAGCGTAGCTAGCTTGGAGAGAAGATCGGCCCTGGTATTTTCCATCCTTGAAATCTGCCTGATGTTGAAGCTACTAAAGGGGAGACGAGCTCCTTTACTTTTTCAAGATACTTAGCCATGCTGTCTTCCCGTGTTTCGTAGTTTTCGCTGACTTATCCCACTACCAATTGGGAGTCGCTGTGAACTTGGAGCCGATCTACTCCCAATTCTTTGGCGATCCTCAATCCTGCGATCAGAGCTTTATATTCCGCTCCATTGTTTGTTGCGGGGAATTCTAAGCACAGAGCATACTCCATGATGATTCCCTCCGGACTGATCAAGATCAGGCCCGTGCCTGCACCTGACATGTTGGAAGACCCATCCACGTAGAGGGCGCAAGAGCAACCAGGGGGGTCTGCTTCTTCTTCGGGGGAGTTTGGTCGGGGCTCCAGGCCATCAATTTCACCCTGTTCAGGTTCGGCCTCCTCTGAGATAGTGCACTCTACTATAAAATCTGCCAATATACTGCTGGTCTAGGTCGATAGTTGATGTTGAATTCAGTGAGCTCGATCGCCTATTTCACTATCCTCCCGGAGGCATTTGCCCGGTGCAGAATCACCTTAATCGGCTGGTCGGTGAGCAACGTTACAGTGTTTCCTTGAAAGTAGGGTCAGAGCTTCCAGGCTACAATCAACAGGGCGTAAGTTAGTTTCTCTAATTTAGTATACCTGGTTTCGGCGTCTCTCAATGCGCGACTGATGTAGTACATCAGCCATTGAATTTTTGCTTCTTCCTTTACAAGAACTACTGCGAGAGCCATAGGGGAGACCGCCAGGTACAAAAATAGCTCCTCTCTAGGCTCGGGCTTCGCCAACAATGGAGGCGAACCGAGGTAGCTCTTTAGCTCTTTGAACGTCTGTTGGCACTCAGTGGTCCAACAGAAGTTCTTTGGCCGCTTGAGGGTTTGGAAGAAGGGTAAGCACCATTCGACCGACCTCGCAACGAAGCGATTCAGGGCTGCCACCCTTCCTGTAAGGCGCTGAACCTCCTTTATCGACTTCGGGGCAGCCATCTCCTGGATGGCATGAATTTTCTCTGGATTGGCTTCAATCCCGCGCCCCGATACCATGAAGCCCAGAAACTTTACCGAGGTCACTCTGAAAGCACATTTAGTTGGGTTCAGCTTCATCTTATATTTTCGGAGGGCGCCGAAGGTCTCCTCGAGGTCGGCGATGTGGTTCACGAAAGATTTGCTTTTCACGAGCATGTCGTCTACGTAGACCTCCACGTTGCGGCCGATCTGCTCCTTAAAGATTTTGTTCACCAGCCACTGATAGGTCGCACCTGTATTTTTGAGGCCGAAAGGCATGACCCTGTAACAGTAAAGGCCACGGTTAGTAATGAAAGCAGTCTTTTCTTCATCTTCTGGCACCATCCTGATTTGATTATAGCCGAAAAATGCATCCATGAAGGTGAGAAGCTCATGGCCCGAGGTTGCATCCACCAGTTGATCAATTCTGGACAGAGGGTAGCTATCCTTTGGGTAGGCTTTATTCAGCTTTTTGAAGTCTATACACATCCTCCACTTGCCGTTTGCCTTTTTGACTAGGATAATGTTGGAAATCCAGTCAGGATAATTGACTTCTCTAATGAATCCGACTTTCAAGAGCTTGTCCACTTTCTCAGCTATCGCTTTCTACCTCTCTGGTGCATGACCTCGGATTTTTCTTTTCGTCGGTCGATGCTTTGGATCGACGGCCAGACGGTGTTCCATGACTTCTGCGTCAATCTCCGGCATGTCTGCTGGAACCCAAGCGAAAATGTCTGCATTCTTTCGTAGAAAATCAATGAGCTGCGTCCGCACCTCTCCCCTAGGTTGGAGCTGATCTTCACCACATGCTCCACATTCCCATCGTTCAAAGGGATCGAAACCAAATCTTTGATTGGGCCGCCCCTTTCCTCAGCGAGATTGTCGCAGGCGTCCAACCCATCAACCGGACAGAGGTCAGATTGGTCACTTCTTTGCAAGGCTATGTTGTAGCAGCGTCTGGCCAGGGCTTGGTCTCCCCTGACTTCACCGACCCCCTGGTTGGTAAGGAATTTCAATTTCAAATGGTAGGTTGACACCACGGCCCAGAGAGCGTTGAGGCCAGGCCGGCCGAGGATTGCGTTGTAGGCTGACGGTGCCTTCACCACCAGGAAATTCACCAACGCCCTGGATTGTCTTGGATATCAACCCGTAGCTACAGTCAAAGTTATTACCCCCTCCATCGGGACAGCACGCCGGTGAACCCTACCAGAGGGGAGCTAATCGGCCCCAAATGGCCATCAAGAATAGATATTTTTGAGAAGTCATCGTAGAACAAAATGTTATAGCCCAAACCAATTCAACCCACCAAAGCCCAAAAAAAAAAAAAAAAAAAATAGAGGAAACCGAGAAGAAGACTCCCGATAGGAGTCTTCTTCTCCGGTGAAATCCGGGCGAGACTGGGAATCCTAGGACCCCTCGGAGTCCTAGGGTCCCCTATAAGAAGACCCCCTCTCCCTTGAGACCGAACATCGACCTCTTCTTTCTCTCCTTCCCTCCGATTATCTCGAAGTAAAGCCGCGGTTACCGTTTTGATTTCTCATCGTGACTGCCGCCGACGAGGTCACCGGAGGTCAAGGTAAGCTTCCCTCCTTTTCCTCTCTTCCTTCCCCTTCTTTCCGTGCTCTTGTGCGCAGCTGCCGGTGATGAGAGTCGCCGATTTTCGGTCAGGAAAGAGACTCTATTTTGGACCTCTTTTTCCTTGAATTTTCCGACGTCGGCGATCGTAATCAACCGTCGGCCATGCTCCTTCATGACCGGGGGAGTGGCTCCCGTCTACCGCCAGCCTCCGTCACGACCGTCGTGGCCTGAACGGCCCGGCAAAAGGAGGGGACACCATCCCCTGTTCCGACGTGGGAAGAGCCAAGAAGAAGAAGAAGAAGAAAAAAAAAGAAAAGAAAAGAAAAAGAAAAGAAAAGAAAAAAAAGAAGAAAAGAAAAGAAAAGAAAAAGAAGAAAAAGAAGAAAAAAAAAGAGAAAAAGAAAAGAAAAGAAAAGAAAATAATAATAATAATAATAATAATAAAATATATATATATATTTATATATATATATATGAACAAGTAAATAAATAAATAATAAAATAAAATAAAATAAAATAAAATGATGAGAGAGAGAGTTTCTCTCTCTTCTTTCAGTCTGAACCCTGACTTTCTCTCTCTGGAATTGGACTTTCTCTCTCTACTTTCTCTCTCTAGAATTTTTTTTCTCTATATTGTTTCTCTCTCTTGATAGATTTCTCTCTCTCTAAAGTTATTCCTCTAGGGTTAGCGTAGAGGAAGGCTTCATCTGATGATTTTGATCGAGTTCAGGGAAGAATCTGATTTTAAGTAAAGTTTTGATTTTGGGATTTGTTAGATTTAATTTTAAATTAAAATTAATATAAAAATATAATTTTGGATAATAGACATGAAAGAATCTCCTAGAAGTTAGTCGATCTGTTCATTCAGTGCTCCGTGAAAGGTAAGTAATGAATCATCTTCTCGAGATATTTCATATTTATTCTGAAAATAAATAATTATTCTCTAAAATTATGCATGATTTATGAAATTACGTTTTGAAAGAAAAGTGCTTTTGAAATGTTATGGTATATCGATTTATGCACAAGTTCAGTGAAAAAATTATGATATATTATGATACAAAGTGTTTTGATATAGATCGAATTTATGCTCTCAGTCAAACTATGTTTCATGGGCCCCGTCAATAGGGATTATACGTTGGTACTCAGTGGACCCTGCCAGTGGGGATTGTGCACTGGTATTCGTGGACCCTGCCAGTGGAGGTTGTGCGCTGGTATTCTGTGGACCCCGCCAATGGAGGTTAAACATTGGTCATAGTCAAGGCTGTTGAGTTACGAGTATTTTGAATCGAATCAGATTTATGATTATATTATATGTGAATATTTAAAAATATTTAATTTGTATTAAATCAGTATGAAATATACTCTTATGTTTATTTACAGCATTATTCTTGAAAATTATATAATATCTAAAATATCTGGTAGAGATACTTGTTACTTACTGGGCTGTCTAGCTCATTACCTTTCTTTCTATTTTTCAGATTCAGATAATTAATTTCGAGCGTGGGAAAAAATATTGGGATAGAGCTTTTAGAGGCGAGATTTAGCATTGTCAACTTCATTGAACTTAGATTTATTGTTAGCAAAAATTTTATTGGATGTAAGACATTTGATTTAATTACTTGAATTACAGTTGAATAATAATTATTTGAATTTATTCCGCTGCGATGCATTGATATCGTGATGAGATGCCTTGCATGCTTATGGAGAGAGTTCTTCATAAGTATGCGGCGGTTGTCATGACCCTCGATTCACAAATCTCGGGTCGGGGGCGTGACAATTAATATGGTATCAGAGCATAAGTGGATAAATTATGACACATAGAATTTGACATAGTATGAGTGTAGGTGGGTAAACATTAGGAATATTAGGACGTTAGAGTATGAGCATCATAATAAACCCATCCTAACAAATAGATCAATGAATCTAATAAGGTTTTACTACTACAAGGTTATTATGCCTTCCCGTAGAATGATAAGAACTACTCAAGAAATTGTAAGAGAGACATCACAACCACGGGATGGTAGCACTCCCCATCTGACCAGTGGCACCCCTCAGGAGGAGGGAGTCATAGATCCTAATGGAAGTACTTCGAGAGCACGTCAGGAACCAGATATGGCTCAGTTAATGCAGACCCTAATCAGGATGGTACAAGCGCAACAACAAATACAGCAGCAAATGCTTGAACAACAGTAGATACAACGAGATACACAACAACATCAGCATCCACCACCACAACATGGAGAGCAACCAGTACAATGGAACAACATTTCAGAATTTAAAAAGCTTGCTCCTCCAGCTTTCAAGGGGACTACTGAACCTTTGGAGGCTGACAACTGGATAATGGAGATGGAGAAGGCTTTCGCTGTCCAAGAGTGTCTTGATGAAGAAAAGATTCGATATGCAGCTTATTTACTACAAGGAGAAGCATACAACTGGTGTCAGCGACTACAGCGCAAGCATGAACAAGACGGCGAAATACTTACTTGGGAAAGATTTTGGATTGCATTCTATGATCAGTATTTTCCTCGGAGTATAAGGATTCAGAAAGAGCAAGAGTTTATTTATTTGAAGCAAAAGGGTATGAGTGTGACTGAATATGAAGCAAAATTTACAGAGTTAGCAAAATTTGCTCTGAGATTAGTGGATGGTGAGCAAGAACGTGTTCACAAGTTTGAGATGGGATTGAGAATCGAGATTCAAAAACAAGTTGTTCCATATGAATTAACAACTTATGCTGATGTGGTAAACAAAGCACTGATAATTGAAAGAGAAGTCAATGAAGAACGCATGGAAAGGGAAAGAAAGCAAAGAAAGAGAGCAAAATCAAATGATACACAAGGACAGAATAATAAAAATATCAAAAGATCAGCTAAGGGAGTAGTAGACAATAAGACTCAACAGATTGATGGTGAGCCATGCTCCAGATGTGGCAAAAATCATGCAAACAAGGATTGCTATTGGAATACAGGTGCTTGTTTCAAATGTGGTCAGAAGGATCATAAAATTGCTAGCTGCCCGCTAAATACTGAAAATCAAGTTGGCCAAAGAACTCATGAAGGACAACATAAGGGTGGTGGACAGATTTTTAAAAATCAGGGAAGAGTTTATGCGCTTACTCAACAGAATGCACAGGCTTCCAATACACTGGTGACAGGTATGAAAAAATTTTGAGGATGAAATTTTTTTTTAGGGGTGAAGAATGTTATAGCCCAAACCAATTCAGCCCACCAAAGCCCAAAAAAAAAAAAAAAAAAAATAGAGGAAACCGGGAAGAAGACTCCCGATAGGAGTCTTCTTCTCCGACGAAATCCGGGCGAGATCGGGAATCCTAAGACCCCTCGGAGTCCTAGGGTTCCCTATAAGAAGACCCCCTCTCCCTTGAGACCGAACATCGGCCTCTTCTTTCTCTCCTTCCCTCCAATTTTCTCGAAGTAAAGCCGCGGTCACCGTTTTGATTTCTCGCCGTGATTGCCGCCGACGAGGTCACCGGAGGTCAAGGTAAGCTTCCCTCCTTTTCCTCTCTTCCTTCCCCTTCTTTTCGTGCTCTTGTGCGCAGCTGCCGGCGACGAGAGTCGCCGATTTTCGATCGGGAAAGAGTCTCTATTTTGGGCCTCTTTTTCCTTGAATTTTTCGACGCCGGCGATCGTAATCGACCACCGGCCACGCTCCTTCGTGACCGGAGGAGTGGCCCCCGTCTGCCGTCGGCCTCCGCCGCGGCGGCCGTGGCCTGAACGGCCCGACAAAAGGAGGGGACACCGTCCCCTGTTCCGGTGCGGGAAGAGCCAAGAAGAAGAAGAAGAAGAAGAAAAAAGAAAAGAAAAGAAAAAGAAAAGAAAAGAAGAAAAAGAAGAAAAGAAAAGAAAAGAAAAAGAAGAAAAAGAAGGAAAAAAAAAGAGAAAAAGAAAAGAAAAGAAAAGAAAAGAAAAGAAAAGAAAAGAAAATAATAATAATAATAATAATAAAAATAAAATATATATATATATATTTATATATATATATATGAACAAATAAATAAATAAATAATAAAATAAAATAAAATAAAAGAAAATGATGAGAGAGAGTTTCTCTCTCTTCTTTCAGTCTGAACCCTGACTTTCTCTCTCTGGAATTGGACTTTCTCTCTCTACTTTCTCTCTCTAGAATTTTCTCTCCCTATATTGTTTCTCTCTCTTGATGGATTTCTCTCTCTCTAAAGTTATTCCTCTAGGGTTAGCGTAGAGGAAGGCTTCATCTGATGATTTTGATCGAGTTCAGGGAAGAATCTGATTTTGAGTGAGGTTTTGATTTTGACATTTGTTAGATTTAATTTTGAATTAAAATTAATATAAAAATATAATTTTGAATAATAGACATGGAAGAATCTCCTAGAAGTTAGTCGATCTGTTCATTCAGTGCTCCGTGAAAGGTAAGTAATGAATCATCTTCTCGAGATATTTCATATTTATTCTGAAAATAAATAATTATTCTCTGAAATTATGCATGATTTATGAAATTATATTTTGAAAGAAAAGTGCTTTTGAAATGTTATGGTATATCGATTTATGCACAAGTTCAGTGAAAAAATTATGATATATTATGATACAAAGTATTTTGATATAGATCAGATTTATGCTCTCAGCCTAACTATATTTCAGTGGGCCCCGCCAATGGGGATTATACGTTGGTACTCAGTGGACCCTACCAGTGGGGGTTGTGCGCTGGTATTTGTGGACCCTGCTAGTGGGAGTTGTGCGCTGGTATTCTGTGGACCCCACCAATGGGGGTTAAACATTGGTCATAGTCAAGGCTGTTGAGTTACGAGTGTTTTGAATCGAATCGGATTTATGATTATATTATATGTGAATATTTGAAAATATTTGGTTTGTATTAAATCAGCATGAAATATACTCTTATGTTTATTTGCAACATTATTCTTGAAAATTACATAATATCTGAAATATCTGGTAGAGATACTTGTTACTTACTGGGCTGTCTAGTGAAGGAACCAGATCTAGGATTTCAGGGTTAGATCTTGAAACTTTTTCAAGATCATACAGCGGAAGACTAAAATAAATCAAAATTTATTTTCTAAAACCAGAGAATTCCTAGATCTAAGATCCTATTACATGATTATTACATGGAATTAAATCAGAAATTAAAATATATAAATATAGCATGAACTACATGTTGATCATATCAACATGTTTTTATACCACATCTAATGTATGTATTAAACGATAGATCAGATCTATTACCTTGCAAGTTAGATGCTCTAACCTCACTAATCCGGGCTTAAGGATGATGTTGCAAGCCGCACACGCGTCCGGCCTCTAGGAGTCGTCCACACGAGCCCACGAATCTCGATCAGAAGTCCTACTTCAGGAAATCAGCACAGTATGCTAGTACTGCGCTGATCCTTCTTTGATGGTTGATCAGGTGCCTCATTCTTCTTGATTTGGACTCTTCCAAAGATGGAAAGTAGAAGGAGAAGTTTCAGATCTGAGACACTCTCAGGAAACTCAAGATGGAAGGAGGAAAGATATGAAAATAAAAACCCTAGAAGAAGACCCTCTTCTTCTTCACATTTTTCTCTCTAGACATCCAAACTTACATCTTTTATATCTCCACGACCCAAAGATATTTCTCTCTGATTTTTGGATGGAAGAAAGGTCTCTCAAATATCTATCTTTCCCTAAAATTTCACGAAGAAACTCATCTTACAAACACCATTCAATAGAGTCCTTGTCTAGGTCAAACACCTAGTCAAGGCTTATCCAAACATGGCAAGTTAAGGGACGCCCAACTCTAGAGCACCTCCTCCATATTTTCGTGCATGGATCACAAGAAAAGGGTGCACAATGTATACCCTAAAAGTTACAAAAATTCTAAAAAAAATTTGGATAAATTCGGTGCAAAATTGAAAGAGTTTTGGATTTCTAAAACTCTATCTCATAGAATTCAAAATCCAAACTTATTCCTTTTAGATTTGATCCAAACCACCTTCCATGTAAGAAAGAAGAGAAGAGACCTTTTGTGAACGTGGGAGAGATCTGGGAGAGGGCTTTTGTCGCACAAAATAAGTGGAGATTGGCGTTGAATAAGAGAGAGGGCATGGAGAAGGTTTATGTGGCGCAAGGTGGAATCCTAGTCCTACTAGGATTCTGTCTCATAACTTGTTTTAATTTGGTTTTTCAAACCAAATCAAATCAAAATTAGATCAACCCAATTAAAATAGGTCTTAACCCAATTAAGAATCTAATTTAATCAGATTAAATTATATTTAAATCTGATTTAATTTTCTAATCAAATTAGAAATTAGATTGACCCAAGTCCTAGTTGAACTAGGACTAGTTTTTCCTTGCACTTGGCCTATCCAATAAACCAATTGGACTTGATCCAATCAAGCCCAAATCAAATCTAATTAAATCATATTTAATTAGACTTAATCTCAGCCCATTGGCTTAATCAAATTAAGCCAATTAGCAATCGAATTGCTAATAGATCCTCCTGCAACACTTGCACTGGGTTAAATATCAATCGTATTGATCATCTAACCCTAGAACGATTCTTAATCATTGATCAACCATCCGATCAGATCATGAACTCTAATGTGTGTGACCTCATAGGTCCGAACCTAAGCCGGTAGCATAGAAATAAATTCCTATACCAATCGAAGTGACCATCTAGCAATGGTACCCGACGATCGGATAGGTCGAATGTGTAGAACAACATCCTTAGAACCCATGCGGATATAGTTTTCATATAATTCATCCCCTTGACCAAAATGATCATAGGACACCCCAGAGTTTAACTGTCAACTCTGATCAGGTTGTCCACATTGTATTTCAAAATATCAAATCCATCTGATGGATTACCCTGGCCAAGGTTTTGCTAAATTGAAATACAGCGACTCATTCTTCTCCAACTCTTGGAGTGGTCAATCCCATCTCGATCACACTCTGACTTCGTAAGTACATGACTGTGCCCAGAAGCCTTCCGTCCCTGAATTAGAAATTCAGTTAGTCCAGTACCAAAGCACAGTGAGTTGCCTGCAAGTCACTGAGGCGATCTCAGGTCTACGGGACACTTATACCTATATCCCATCAGAGATATTCTCGACAGTAGAATACTCTGGAGTTGGTCACGTTCAATGATGATGTACCTTTACATCTCACCTGTATGCCATACCAGTGCTCCACACTCCTTGGTTAAGAGGACAACCAACCCATATGGCCTACATCGACCTATGCTCGATAGAAGCTGTCGTCCTTATTAACAGCCTATCATTTGGTCATAAACAGTTTTAAGGACTAATCGATAAATCCTCTCTTTATCGAACTTAAATAGTGTAGGAACCAGATCTAGGGTTTCAGGATTAGATCTTGAAACTTTTTCAAGATTATACAGCGGAAGACTAAAATAAATCAAAATTTATTTTCTAAGATCAAAAATCCCTAGATCTAAGATCCTATTACATGATTATTACATAGCATTAAATCAAAAATTAAAATATATATAAATATAGTAAGAACTACATGTTGATCATATCAACATGTTTCTATACTAGCTACATCTAATGTATGTATTAAATAAAGATCAGATCTATTACCTTACAAGTTAGACGCTCTAACCTCGCTGATCCGGGCTTAAGGATGATGTTGCAAGCCGCACACGCGTCTGGCCTCTAGGAGTCGTCCACACGAGCCCACGAATCTCGATCAGAAGTCCTGCTTCAGGAAATCAGCACAGTATGCTAGTACTGCGCTGATCCTTCTTTGATGGTTGATCAGGTGCCTCCTTCTTCTTGATTTGGACTCTTCCAAAGATGGAAAGTAGAAGGAGGAGTTTCAGATCTGAGACGCTCTCAGGAAACTCAAGATGGAAGGAGGAAAGATATGAAAATAAAAACCCTAGAAGAAGACCCTCTTCTTCTTCACGTTTTTCTCTCTAGACACCCAAACTTGCATCTTTTATATCTCCACGACCCAAAGGTATTTCTTATTGATTTTTGGATGGCAGAAAGGTCTCTCAAAAAACTATCTCTCCTTAAAATTTCACGAAGAAACTCATCTTATATAGAGAGATATGAGAGAGTCCTTGTCTAGGTCAAACACCTAGTCAAGGCTTATCCAAACATGGCAAGTTAAGGGACGCCCAACTCTTGAGCACCTCCTCCATATTTTCATGCATGGATCACCAGAAAAGGGTGTACAATATAAACCCTAAAAGCCACGAAAATTTCAAAAAAAATTGGATAAATTTGGTGCAAAATTGAAAGAGTTTTGGATTTCTAAAACTCTATCTCATAGAATTCGAAATCCAAACTTATTCCTTTTAGATTTGATCCAAATCACCTTCCATGTAAGAAAGAAGAGAGGAGACCTTTTGTGAACGTGGGAGAGATCTGGGAGAGGGCTTTTGTCACACAAAATAAGTGGAGATTGGCGTTGAATAAGAGAGAGGGCGTGGAGAAGGTTTATGTGGCGCAAGGTGGAATCCTAGTCCTACTAGGATTCTGTCTCATAACTTGTTTTAATTTGGTTTCCCAAACCAAATCAAATCAAAATTAGATCAACCCAATTAAAATAGGTCTTAACCCAATTAAGAACCTAATTTAATCAGATTTAAATTAGATTTAAATCTGATTTAATTTTCTAATCAAATTAGAAATTAGATTGACCCAAGTCCTAGTTGAACTAGGACTAGTCTTTCCTTGCACTTGGCTTATCCAATAAACCAATTGGACTTGATCCAATCAAGCCCAAACCAAATCTAATTAAATCATATTTAATTAGACTTAATCTAAGCCCATTGGCTTAATCAAATTAAGCCAATTAGCAATCAAATTGCTAATCGATCCTCTTGTAACACTTCTACTGGGTTAAATGTCAATCGTATTGATCATTTAACCCTAGAACGATTCTTAATCGTTGATCAACCATCCGATCGGATCATGAACTCTAATGTGTGTGACCTCATAGGTCCAAACCTAAGCCGGTAGCATAGAAACAAATTCTTATACCAATCGAAGTGACCATCTAGCAATGGTACCCGACGTCCGGATAGGTCGAATGTGTAGAACAACATCCTTAGAACCCATGCGGATATAGTTTTCATATAATTCATCCCCTTGACCAAAATGATCATAGGACACCCCAGAGCTCAACTGTCAACTCTGATCAGGTTGTCCATATTGTATTTCAAAATATCAAATCCATCTGATGGATTATCCTGGCCAAGGTTTTGCTAAATTGAAATACAGCGACTCATTCTTCTCCAACTCTTGGAGTGGTCAATCCCATCTCGATCACACTCTGACTTCGCAAGTACTTGACTGTGCCCAGAAGCCTTCCATCCCTGAATTAGAAATTTAGTTAGTCCAGTACCAAAGCACAGTGAGTTGCTTGCAAGTCACTGAGGCGATCTCAAGTCTAAGGGACACTTATACCTATATCCCATCAGAGACATTCTCGACAGCAGAATGCTCTGGAGTTGGTCACATTCAATGATGATGTACCCTTACATCTCACCTGTATGCCATACCAGTGTTTCCACACTCCTTGGTTAAGAGGACAACCAACCCATATGGCCTACAGCGACCTATGCTTGATAGAAGCTGTCGTCCTTATTAACAGCCTATCATTTGGTCGTGAACAGTTATAAGGACTAATCGATAAATCCTCTCTTTATCGAACTTAAATAGTCCTAAAGAATTCATCATAACAACAGAGTTCATTAGAAGATGAAAGCTTATGATGAAAATGCCAAATATATTTTATTTATTAACAAATCAATTACAATACTTGGTTGCTCAACCGTCAACAGCTTGACGATTGGTTTTTGGGACACATTTCCCAACAACTCCCACTTGTCCTAAAGCCACTCGGCACAGTATCTAATACCCATCTTCGACTTATGGTTGTCGAACTCCTTTATTGCCAGGGCTTTAGTGAAGGGGTCGGCTAGGTTCTCTTTCCGTTGATCTTCTGAAGGTCGACGTCACCTCGATCCACGATCTCCCAGACCAGGTGGAAGCGGTGCAAGATATGCTTCGTCCGCTGATGTGCTTTGGATTCCTTCACCTGAGCTATGGTACCAGTGCTGTCGCAGTAGCGCAGGACTGGACCATCGAGGGAGGGTGCTACTCCGAGCTCGTTGATGAATTTCCTCAGCCACACAGCTTCCTTCGCGGCATCTGATGCTGCGATATACTCTGCTTCACAAACAGAGTCTGCCACAGTATGCTGCTTGGAACTCTTCCAACAGATGGCTCCACCATTCAGAGTAAAGATATAACCCGACACGCTCCTGCTGTCATCATGGTCAGATTGGAAGCTAGAGTCTGTGAACCCCACAAGTTTCAGATCTGACTCGCCATAAACCAACCATTGGTCCTTAGTATTTCTCAAATACTTAAGGATGGCTTTAAACACTTTCCAGTGATTCTCTCCAGGATTAGATTGGTATCTACTCACTACTCCTAGTGAGTATGCCACATCTGGTCTTGTACATGTCATGGCGTACATGATAGATCCCACGGCTGAAGCATATGGGACTCTACTCATACGCTCTCTCTCTTCAGGAGTTGTCGGACAATCCTTCTTAGAGAGAGAAATTCCTTGGCCTATCGGTAGATAGCCCTTCTTGGAATTCTCCATGCTGAACCTCTTCAGCACAGTATCTATGTACATGACTGGGATAACCCAAGCATCCTTTTAGATCTATCCCTATAGATCTTCATCCCTAGGATGTAGGATGCTTCACCCAAGTCCTTCATGGAGAACTGTGATGACAACCAAACTTTTATTCCCTGTAGTGCGGGGATGTCATTCCCGATTAAGAGAATGTCATCCACGTACAAGATAAGGAATACCACAACTGGACCATTTGCCCATTTATAGATGCAGGGCTCTTCTCCATTCTTAATGAAGCCATACGTTTTGATCACCTTATCAAAATGCATGTTCCAACTCCGAGAAGCTTGCTTCAATCCATAAATGGATCTCTGAAGCTTGCACACCTTAGACTCATCTGTGGATGTAAACCCCTCAGGTTGTATCATATACACCTCTTCGGTCAGCTCTCCATTAAGAAAAGCTGTCTTTACATCCATCTGCCAGATCTCATAATCTAGATGGGCAGCTATTGCAAGCATTATCCGAATAGATTTGAGCATTGCCACAGGAGAAAATGTCTCGTCATAGTCAATACCATAACGTTGACGATACCCCTTGGCAACCAGACGGGCTTTATAGGTCTCCACCTTTCCGTCTGCGCCCCTCTTCCTTTTGAAGACCCATTTACACCCAATGGGTTTAACCCCTTTAGGTGGGTCAACCAATGTCCATACATCGTTGACCTTCATGGACTCCATTTCGGATTTCATGGCTTCAAGCCATTTCTCGGAATCAGGTCTCTGCATAGCATCCATATAGGTGATCGGATCCTCATTATTCTTATCAAGTTCGATGGGATCACCGTCCCGGACCAAGAAACCGTAGTATCTGTCCGACTGATGCGGTACTCTACCGGATCGCCTTAATGGTACAAGTATATTGGGCTCCGGATCTGATCTAATCATATCCGACTCAGGTTCAGCTATTGGTGTCGGTCCTTCTACCTATTGAACTTCATCAAGTTCAACCTTAGAGGCAACGGTTCCTTCACCAAGGAACTCCTTTTCTAAAAAGATTGCCTTAAGGCTGACGAACACCTTTTGTTCATCAGCATGGTAGAAAAAATATCCTTTTGTCTCTTTGGGGTAACCTATGAATGAGCATTTGTCAGATCTAGGTCCAAGTTTGTCTGTGACTAATCGTTTGACATAGGCCGGGCACCCCCAGACCCTAAGGTGTGAAAGTGCTGGCTTACGTCCCGTCCATATCTCATATGGAGTCTTAATTACAGACTTACTTGGAACCCTATTTAATAGATAACAAGCCGATTCGAGTGCATATCCCCAGAAGGATATCGGCAAGCTAGCAAAATCCATCATGGATCGGACCATGTCTAACAGAGTCCGATTCCTCCTTTCAGACACACCATTATGCTGTGGTGTTCCTGGAGGAGTCCATTGGGAGAGAATCTCATTCTCTCCTAGATATGTGAGAAATTCACTAGAAAGGTATTCTCCTCCTCGATCAGATCGAAGAGTTTTAATACTCTTTCCAGTTTATTTTTCTACTTCACTTCAGAATCGTTTGAACATTTCAAATGAATCCGACTTATGTTTCATCAGATAGAGATATCCATATCGGGATAGGTCATCCGTGAAAGTTATGAAGTAGAAATATCCACCTCTAGCACTGGTGCTCATGGGTCCGCATACATCAGTATGTACTAGGCCCAAGAGCTCAGTAGCTCTCTCACCTTTTCCAGTAAAAGGTGACTTGGTCATTTTACCAAGAAGACAGGACTCACAGATTGGAAGTGATTCACAATCACTGACTTTGAGGATTCCCTCTTGAGTCAACCTGTTTATTCTGTTCTTATTTATATGACCTAGCCTCCAATGCCATAAGTAGATATTTGACACACTATCCAATCTAGGGTGCTTGCCAGTAGAATAGACTCTTATCAGGCTTGATCTTTTTGGTCTGGCTCTGCACAGATGTCCCAGCCTGAACTTGCACCTTCTTGACTTTCTTCTTCTTGTTCTTCTTTCCTTTCTCAAAGGGTCGAGAACCAGAAGATGAACCTCCCACTGAGTTCACGAGTTCACCGACTCCTTGAGGAGTTGGTGATCCTTCTCAAAGTTCTGAAGCAACCCCATTAACCCATGGTAGTTTACTTCAGGCTTTGTCATTCTATAATGAGTGAGGAATGGGAGACAAGACTTGGGCAGCGAGTTCATATTGCATCTTTCCCAAGCTGCTCATGCAAGGGAAAGCCGAGCTTGCTCAATCGTTCCACCAGCTCGATCATGTACAATACATGATCAGTGATAGAGACCATCCCGTATTTTGGCGTTGAAGATGGCACAACTAGTCTTGTGCCTCTCTACGTCATCGGGTGTGCCAAAGGTATCCTCCAACACTTGAAGCATGTCCTTTGGCTAAGCCGTCTCGAATCTGCGACTGAACTCGTCGCTCATGATAGCAGCCAGCATGATACAGCGCACCGTGGTCCGGTCACTGAGCCACTTCTGGTAAGTGTCTCTGACTGTTCCACGTGCATTGACAGCTGGCTCCTCAGGTGCAGGATCCATTATCACATATAGGATCCGTTCATGCTCCAGGACTATCTTCAACTTTCAGTACCAGCTACCGAAGTTGGGTCCCACCAACTTATCATTGTCCAACAATGATCGGAGCGATAGGAAGTGGCCATATTTGCACAAAGGAGAACCATAACCTAATTAGTAATTGATTCATTAAACCTAAAGATTTGGACTTTAATCAAAAGGTTTCTCCCACTATTTTATTCGAATTGGTAGCCTCTACCTTCAATTCGAGGAATTACCCTAATTCCTTAGCGGGTACTAGAATCCACTTAGACTGCACACAAGCCCAACTTTGGTTGGCCAACCCATGTACATCTAAGGGTAGGTTCATAACCAATTGTTTCTCTAAATAATTTCTAGTAATTTTAATTTTGCCCCAGAAACCTAATCAGTAGGCTTTGGCCTCCACTGTAAGGATCCAGTTAGGTCCAACCATTAACATGATCATACTTGGTGTATCTAACCAACGAATGATTAAGCCCAACTTTGGTTGGCTCACCTAACCACCATTAGAGAGATACTTCCAAGTCGTCATATGATGAGTGATAATTCCATTAGTCAACAAGCACCAGGCCTTTGGGTTGCAATGATTATTGAGTTCATGGACTCATTATCAAACACCTTAATGGGAGGCTATGACTCAGTTATCTCCATAACTTTATCATTTTAAGGACCTAATAATTTTAGAGGATTTAAATAATATAGAGGATGAGGTCAGATGAACCAGCTTATCATGATCCTCCCACTGACTTCACCAAGTCAGCTTAAGGGAGACCATTAAAAGGGCTGGTCTAGGAGCACCTAAATCAGTCACACTGATTTACCTAGCTGACATGGGTCAGCTCGAATAGTCAAGTGATCCGATCAAAACATAATTTCACCAAGAGGCCAGGTAAGTTGATCAGTGGGAGGGTCTGCCAAAGCTTGCCTTAGACACCATCATGAATGGCCAGGTAAGCGGGCTCCCAATTAAAAACCACCGGTCTGGTTTACCTTAGATACCAACTGGTTTAATTAGTTTCGATTAGATCAACCTAACAGTTCGTGCTAGACCGCTTAGCCAAGAATCAAGTCCATTTGGTTCTCGTTAAAGACATGGACTTGACCAACTACAACTATTGTAATTGATCTAGAGAATCCTTGACCTAATCTAAGACAACAATTGATTAGATTTAGTCAATTCTCTAATTAAGTCCATCTTTAATCTAACCATAGGTCTAACCCAATTAATGGACCTAATTTCCACTAACCCATTAACCCAATGTGTTATGATTTGTGTCTTAGGTTCTTCAATTCACAATCCTAGAACCTAATCAAACAACTTCTTAATTCTTAATTAAGTTTTGGGCTGAGGGTTGGGTTCGGCTTTTCAAAAAATTATTTTCATATTTGTAAAACAATTTTACAATATGATTCTACCAATCATATTGCATGTTTGATTCATAATCAAGATGCAAGTGAAATAAACATGAAACTACTTTAGATCTAATCTAAACAGGTTCATGTAATTGAAACAATTTCAACTTTAAATAATTTTTTGTATAAAAATTATTAACAAAGAGATTTTATTTCAGATTTAAATATCTTTTAAATCTAATAAATCATAAATTTAATCTAGATCATATCTAACAAATTTATGATTAAAGATAGATCTACACAAACTAGGACAACCTTTGCACTGTAAGGGGTAAACCTTACAGCAGGACAACCTTGCAGTTTGTGATTGATCTAAAATTTTAATTTTAGATTTAATAATCAGATTATAAATTAGATCTAATCTAAAAAATAATCTAAGCATGTATAAATAATCATGTAATAAAGAACTAGGCTCTGATACCAATTGTAGGAACCAGATCTAGGGTTTCAGGGTTAGATCTTGAAACTTTTTCAAGATCATACAGCGGAAGACTAAAATAAATCAAAATTTATTTTCTAAGATAGAAAATCCCTAGATCTAAGATCTATTACATGATTATTACATAACATTAAATCAAAAATTAAAATATATAAATATAGATGAACTACATGTTGATCATATCAACATGTTTCTATACTACTACATCTAATGTATGTATTAAATAATAGATCAGATCTATTACCTTGCAAGTTAGATGCTCTAACCTCCTGATCGGGCTTAAGGATGATGTTGCAAGCCGTACACGCGTCCGGCCTCTAGGAGTCGTCCACACGAGCCCACGAATCTCGATCAGAAGTCCTGCTTCAGGAAATCAGCACAGTATGCTAGTACTGCGCTGATCCTTCTTTGATGGTTGATCAGGTGCCTCCTTCTTCTTGATTTGGACTCTTCCAAAGATGGAAAGTAGAAGGAGGAGTTTCAGATCTGAGACGCTCTCAGGAAACTCAAGATGGAGGAGGAAAGATATGAAAATAAAAACCCTAGAAGAAGACCCTCTTCTTCTTCACGTTTTTCTCTCTAGACACCCAAACTTGCATCTTTTATATCTCCACGACCCAAAGGTATTTCTCTCTGATTTTTGGAGGCAAAAGGCTCTCAAAATCTATCTCCCTTAAAATTTCACGAAGAAACTCATCTTATATAGAGAGATATGATAGAGTCCTTGTCTAGGTCAAACACCTAGTCAAGGCTTATCCAAACATGGCAAGTTAAGGGACGCCCAACTCTTGAGCACCTCCTCCATATTTTCGTGCATGGATCACAGAAAAGGGTGCACAATGTAACCCTAAAATCCATGAAAATTCAAAAAAAATTTGGATAAATTCGGTGCAAAATTGAAAGAGTTTTGGATTTCTAAAACTCTATCTCATAGAATTCGAAATCCAAACTTATTCCTTTTAGATTTGATCCAAACCACCTTCCATGTAAGAAAGAAGAGAGGAGACCTTTTGTGAACGTGGGAGAGATCTGGGAGAGGGCTTTTGTCGCACAAAATAAGTGGAGATTGGCGTTGAATAAGAGAGAGGCGTGGAGAAGGTTATGTGGCGCAAGGTGGAATCCTAGTCCTACTAGGATTCTGTCTCATGACTTGTTTTAATTTGGTTTCCAAACCAAATCAAATCAAAATTAGATCAACCAATTAAAATAGGTCTTAACCCAATTAAGAACCTAATTTAATCAGATTAAATTAGATTTAAATCTGATTTAATTTTCTAATCAAATTAGAAATTAGATTGACCCAAGTCCTAGTTGAACTAGGACTAGTTTTTCCTTGCACTTGGCTTATCCAATAAACCAATTGGACTTGATCCAATCAAGCCCAAACTAAATCTAATTAAATATATTTAATTAGACTTAATCTCAGCCCATTGGCTTAATCAAATTAAGCCAATTAGCAATCAAATTGCTAATCGATCCTCCTGCAACACTTGCACTGGGTTAAATGTCAATCGTATTGATCATTTAACCCTAGAACGATTCTTAATCGTTGATCAACCATCCGATCGGATCATGAACTCTAATGTGTGTGACCTCATAGGTCCGAACCTAAGCCGGTAGCATAGAATAAATTCCTATACCAATCGAAGTGACCATCTAGCAATGGTACCCGACGACCGGATAGGTCGAATGTGTAGAACAACATCCTTAGAACCCATGCGGATATAGTTTTCATATAATTCATCCCCTTGACCAAAATGATCATAGGACACCCCAGAGTCAACTGTCAACTCTGATCAGGTTGTCCACATTGTATTTCAAAATATCAAATCCATCTGATGGATTACCCTGGCCAAGGTTTTGCTAAATTGAAATACAGCGACTCATTCTTCTCCAACTCTTGGAGTGGTCAATCCCATCTCGATCACACTCTGACTTCGCAAGTACTTGACTGTGCCCAGAAGCCTTCCGTCCCTGAATTAGAAATTCAGTTAGTCCAGTACCAAAGCACAGTGAGTTGCTTGCAAGTCACTGAGGCGATCTCAAGTCTAAGGGACACTTATACCTATATCCCATCAGAGACATTCTCGACAGCAGAATGCTCTGGAGTTGGTCACGTTCAATGATGATGTACCCTTACATCTCACCTGTATGCCATACCTGTGTTCCACACTCCTTGGTTAAGAGACAACCAACCCATATGGCCTACAGCGACCTATGCTTGATAGAAGCTGTCGTCCTTATTAACAGCCTATCATTTGGTCGTGAACAGTTTTAAGGACTAATCGATAAATCCTCTCTTTATCGAACTTAAATAGTCCTAAGGACTTCATCATAAAACGGAGTTCATTAGAAGATGAAAGCTTATGATAAAATACCAAATATATTTTATTTATTAACAAATCAATTACAATACTTGGTTGCTCAACCGTCAACAGCTTGACGATTGGCTTTTTGGGACACATTTCCAACAAATAGTCCTAAGATTATCATAACAATGGATTCATTAGAAGATGAAAGCTTATGATGAAAATGCAAATATATTTATTTATTAACAAATCAATTACAATACTTGGTTGCTCAACCGTCAACAGCTTGACGATTGGCTTTTTGGGACACATTTCCCAACAACTCCCACTTGACCTAAAGCCACTCGGCACAGTATCTAATACCCATCTTCGACTTGTGGTTGTCGAACTCCTTTATTGCCAGGGCTTTAGTGAAGGGGTCAGCTAGGTTCTCCTTTCCGTCGATCTTCTGAAGGTCGACGTCACCTCGATCCACGATCTCTAGGATCAGGTGGAAGCGGTGCAAGATGTGCTTCATCCGCTAATGTGCTTTGGGTTCCTTCACCTGAGCTATGGCACCAGTCTGTCGCAGTAGAGCAGGACTGGACCATCGAGAGAGGGTGCTACTCCGAGCTCGTTGATGAATTTTCTCAGCCACACAGCTTCCTTCACGGCATCTGATGCTGCGATATACTCCGCTTCACAAACAGAGTCTGCCACAGTATGCTGCTTGGAACTCTTCCAGCAGATGGCTCCACCATTCAGAGTAAAGATATAACCCGACACGCTCCTGCTGTCATCATGGTCAGATTGAAAGCTAGAGTCTGTGAACCCCACAAGTTTCAGATCTGACTTGCCATAAACCAACCATTGGTCCTTAGTATTTCTCAAATACTTAAGGATGGCTTTAAACACTTTCCAGTGATTCTCTCTAGGATCAGATTGGTATCTACTCACTACTCCTAGTGAGTATGCCACATCTGGTCTTGTACATATCATGGCGTACATGATAGATCCCACGGCTGAAGTATATGGGACTCTACTCATACGCTCTCTCTCTTCAGGAGTTGTCGGACAATCCTTCTTAGAGAGAGAAATTCCATGGCCTATCGGTAGATAGCCCTTCTTGAAATTCTCCATGCTGAACCTCTTCAGCACAGTGTCTATGTACATGGACTGGGATAACCCAAGCATCCTTTTAGATCTATCCCTATAGATCTTCATCCCTAGGATGTAGGATGCTTCACCCAAGTCCTTCATGGAGAACTGTGATGACAACCAAACTTTTATTCCCTGTAGTGCGGGGATGTCATTCTGATTAAGAGAATGTCATCCACGTACAAGATAAGGAATACCACAACTGGACCATTTGCCCATTTATAGATGCAGGGCTCTTCTCCATTCTTAATGAAGCCATACGTTTTGATCACCTTATCAAAACGCATGTTCCAACTCCGAGAAGCTTGCTTCAATCCATAAATGGATCTCTGAAGCTTGCACACCTTGGACTCATCTGTGGATGTAAACCCTTCAGGTTGTATCATATACACCTCTTCAGTCAGCTCTCCATTCAGGAAAGCTGTCTTTACATCCATCTGCCAGATCTCATAATCCAGATGGGCAGCTATTGCAAGCATTATCCGAATAGATTTGAGCATTGCCACAGGGGAAAACATCTCGTCATAGTCAATACCATAACATTGACGATACCCCTTGGCAACCAGACGGGCTTTATAGGTCTCCACCTTTCCGTCTGCGCCCCTCTTCCTTTTGAAGACCCATTTATACCCAATGGGTTTAACCCCTTCAGGTGGGTCAACCAATGTCCATACATCGTTGACCTTCATGGACTCCATTTGGATTTCATGGCTTCAAGCCATTTCTCAGAATCAGGTCTCTACATAGCATCCATATAGGTGATCGGATCCTCATTATTCTCATCAAGTTCGATGGGATCACCGTCTCGGATCAAGAAACCATAGTATCTGTCCGACTGACGCGGTACTCTACCGGATCGCCTTAATGGTACAGGTATATTGGGCTCCGGATCTGATCTAATCATATCCGACTCAGGTTCAGCTATTGGTGTCGGTCCTTCTACCTGTTGAACTTCATCAAGTTCAACCTTAGAGAAACGGTTCCTTCACCAAGGAACTCCTTTTCTAAAAAGATTGCCTTAAGGCTGACGAACACCTTTTGTTCATCAGCATGATAGAAAAAATATCCTTTTGTCTCTTTGGGGTACCCTATGAATGAGCATTTGTCAGACCTAGGTCCAAGTTTGTCTGTGACTAATCGTTTGACATAGGCCGGGCACCCCCAGACCCTAAGGTATGAAAGTGCTGGCTTACGTCCCGTCCATATCTCATATGGAGTCTTAATTACAGACTTACTTGGAATCCTATTTAACAGATAACAGGCCGATTCGAGTGCATATCTCAGAAGGATATCGGCAAGCTAGCAAAACCCATCATGGATCGGACCATGTCTAACAGAGTCCGATTCCTCCTTTCAGACACACCATTATGTTGTGTGTTCCTGGAGGAGTCCATTGGGAGAGAATCCCATTCTCTCCTAGATATGTGAGAAATTCACTAGAAAGGTACTCTCCTCCTCGATCAGATCGAAGAATTTTAATACTCTTCCCAGTTTATTTTTCTACTTCACTTCGGAATCGTTTGAACATTTCAAATGAATCAGACTTATGTTTCATCAGATAGACATATCCATATCGGGATAGGTCATCCGTGAAAGTTATGAAGTAAAAATATCCGCCTCTAGCACTGGTGCTCATGGGCCAGCATACATCAGTATGTACTAGGCCCAAGAGCTCAGTAGCTCTCTCACCTTTTCCAGTAAAAAGTGACTTGGTCATTTTATCAAGAAGACAGGACTCACAGGTTGGAAGTGATTCACAATCACTAACTTCGAGGATTCCCTCATGAGTCAACCTGTTTATTCTGTTCTTGTTTATATGACCTAGCCTACAGTGCCATAAGTAGATATCTGACACACTATCTAATCTAGGGTGCTTGCCAGTTGAATAGACTCTTATCAGGCTTGACCTTTTGGTCTGACACTGCACAGATGTCCCAGCCTAAACTTGCACCTTCTTCACTTTCTTCTTCTAGTTCTTCTTCCCTTTCTTAAAGGTCGAGAACCAGAAGACGAACCTCCCTCTAAGTTCACCGACTCCTTATGGAGTTGGTGATCTTCTCAAAGTTCTGAAGTAACCCCAGTAATCCGTGGTAGTTTACTTCAAGCTTTGTCATTCTGTAATGAGTGAGGAATGGGAGATAAGACTTGGGCAGCGAGTTCAGTATTGCATCTTTCCCAAGCTGCTCATGCAAGGAAAAACCGAGCTTGCTCAATCGTTCCATCAGCTCGATCATGTACAATACATGATCAGTGACAGAGGCACCATCCCGCATTTTGGCATTGAAGATGGCACAACTAGTCTTGTGCCTCTCCACGTCATCGGGTGTGCCAAAGGCATCCTCCAACACTTGAAGCATGTCCTTTGGCTGAGCCGTCTCGAATCTGCGACTGAACTCATCGCTCATAGCAGCCAGCATGATACCGCGCACCGTGGTCCGGTCACTGAGCCACTTCTGGTAAGTGTCTCTGACTGTTCCACGTGCATTGACAGCTGGCTCCTCAGGTGCAGGATCCATTATCACATATAGGATCCGTTCATGCTCCAGGACTATCTTCAACTTTCGGTACCAGCTATCGAAATTGGGTCCCATCAACTTATCATTGTCCAACAATGATCGGAGCGATAGGGAAGTGGCCATATCTGCACAAAAGAGAACCATAACCTAATTAGTAATTGATTCATTAAACCTAAAGATTTGGACTTTAATCAAAAGGTTTCTCCCACTATTTTATTCGAATTGGTAGCCTCTACCTCCAATTCGAGGAATTACCCTAATTCCTTAGCGGGTACTAGAATCCACTTAGACTGCACACAAGCCCAACTTTGGTTGGCCAACCCATGTACATCTAAGGTAGGTTCATAACCAATTGTTTCTCTAAATAATTTCTAGTAATTTTAATTTTGCCCCAGAAACCTAATCAGTAGGCTTTGGCCTCCACTGTAAGGATCCGGTTAGATCCAACCATTAACATGATCATACTTGGTGTATCTACCAACGAATGATTAAGCCCAACTTTGGTTGGCTCACCTAACCACCATTAGAGAGACACTTCCAAGTCATCATATGATGAGTGATAATTTCATTAGTCAACAAGCACCAGGCCTTTGGGTCTGCAATGATTATTGAGTTAATGGACTCATTATCAAACACCTTAATGGGAGGCTATGACTCAGTTATCTCCATAACTTTATCATTTTAAGGACCTAATAATTTTAGAGGATTTAAATAATTTAGAGGATGAGGTCAGATGAACCAGCTTATCATGATCCTCCCACTGCTTCACCAAGTCAGCTTAAGGGAGACCAGGGCTGGTCTAGGAGCACCTAAATCAGTCACACTGATTTACCTAGCTGACATGGGTCAGCTCGAATAGTCAAGTGATCCGATCAAAACATAATTTCACCAAGAGGCCAGGTAAGTTCGATCAGTGGGAGGGTCTGCCAAAGCTTGCCTTAGACACCATCAGAAATGGCCAGTAAGCGGGCTCCCAATTAAAAACCATCAGTCTGGTTTACCTTAGACACCAACTGGTTTAATTAGTTTCGATTAGATCAACCTAACAGTTCGTGCTAGACCGCTTAGCCAAGAATCAAGTCCATTTGGTTCTTGTTAAAGACATGGACTTGACCAACTACAACTATTATAATTGATCTAGAGAATCCTTGACCTAATCTAAGACAACAATTGATTAGATTTAGTCAATTCTCTAATTAAGTCCATCTTTAATCTAACCATAGGTCTAACCCAATTAATGGACCTAATTCCCACTAACCCATTAACCCAATGTGTTATGATTTATGTCTTAGGTTCTTCAATTCACAATCCTAGAACCTAATCAAACAACTTCTTAATTCTTAATAAGTTTTGGGCTGAGGGTTGGGTTTGGCTTTTCAAAAATAATTTTCATATTTGTAAAACAATTTTACAATATGATTCTACCAACCATATTGCATGTTTGATTCATAATCAAGATGCAAGTGAAATAAACATGAACTACTTTAGATCTAATATAAACAGGTTCATATAATTGAAACAATTTCAACTTTAAATAATTTCTTTGCATAAAAAATATTAACAAAGAGATTTTATTTCAGATTTAAACACTTTTAAATCTAATAAATCATAAATTTAATCTAGATCATATCTAACAAATTTATGATTAAAGATAGATCTACACAAACTAGGGCAACCTTTGCACTGTAAGGGGTAAACCTTACAGCAGGACAACCTTGCAGTTCGTGATTGATCTAAAATTTTAATTTCAGATTTAATAATTAGATTATAAATTAGATCTAATCTAAGAAATAATCTAAGCATGTATAAATAATCATGTAATAAAGAACCTAGGCTCTGATACCAATTGAAGGAACCAGATCAAGGATTTCAGGGTTAGATCTTGAAACTTTTCCAAGATCATACAGCGGAAGACTAAAATAAATCAAAATTTATTTTCTAAAACTAGAGAATCCCTAGATCTAAGATCCTATTACATGATTATTACATAGAATTAAATAAGAAATTAAAATATATAAATATAGCATGAACTACATGTTGATCATATCAACATGTTTTATACCACATCTAACGTATGTATTAAACGATAGATCAGATCTATTACCTTGCAAGTTAGATGCTCTAACCTTGCTGATCCGGGCTTAAGGATGATGTTGTAAGCCGCACACGCATCCGGCCTCTAGGAGTCGTCCACACGAGCCCACGAATCTCGATCAGAAGTCCTGCTTCAGGAAATCAGCACAGTATGCTAGTACTGCGCTGATCCTTCTTTGATGGTTGATCAGGTGCCTCCTTCTTCTTGATTTGGACTCTTCAAAGATGGAAAGTAGAAGGAGAAGTTTTAGATCTGAGACACTCTCAGGAAACTCAAGATGGGAGGAAAGATATGAAAATAAAAACCCTAGAAGAAGACCCTCTTCTTCTTCACGTTTTTCTCTCTAGACACCCAAACTTGCATCTTTTATATATCCACGACCCAAAGGTATTTCTCTCTGATTTTTGGATGGTAGAAATGACTCTCAAATATATATCTCCCCTAAAATTTCATGAAGCAACTCATCTTATATAGAGAGATATGATAGAGTCCTTGTCTAGGTCAAACACCTAGTCAAGGCTTATCCAAACATGGCAAGTTAAGGGACGCCCAACTCTTGAGCACCTCCTCCATATTTTGTGCATGGATTACAAGAAAAGGGTGCACAATGTATACCCTAAAATCCATGAAAATTCCAAAAAAAATTTGGATAAATTCGGTGCAAAATTGAAAGAGTTTTGGATTTCTAAAACTCTATCTCATAGAATTCAAAATCCAAACTTATTCCTTTTAGATTTGATCCAAACCACCTTCCATGTAAGAAAGAAGAGAAGAGACCTTTTGTGAACGTGGGAGAGATCTGGGAGAGGGCTTTTGTCGCACAAAATAAGTGGAGATTGGCGTTGAATAAGAGAGAGGGCGTGGAGAAGGTTTATGTGGCGCAAGGTGGAATCCTAGTCCTACTAGGATTCTGTCTCATACTTGTTTTAATTTGGTTTCTCAAACCAAATAAATCAAAATTAGATCAACCCAATTAAAATTGGTCTTAACCCAATTAAGAACCTAATTTAATCAGATTAAATTATATTTAAATCTGATTTAATTTTCTAATCAAATTAGAAATTAGATTGACCCAAGTCCTAGTTGAACTAGGACTAGTTTTTCCTTGCACTTGGCTTATCCAATAAACCAATTGGACTTGATCCAATCAAGCCCAAATTAAATCTAATTAAATCATATTTAATTAAACTTAATCTCAGCCCATTGGCTTAATCAAATTAAGCCAATTAGCAATCGAATTGCTAATAGATCCTCCTGCAACACTTGCACTGGGTTAAATATCAATCGTATTGATCATCTAACCCTAGAACGATTCTTAATCGTTGATCAACCATCCGATCGGATCATGAACTCTAATGTGTGTGACCTCATAGGTCCAAACCTAAACTGGTAGCATAGGAACAAATTCCTATACCAATCGAAGTGACCATCTAGCAATGGTATCCGACGATCGGATAGGTCGAATGTATAGAACAACATCCTTAGAACCCATGCGGATATAGTTTTCATATAATTCATCCCCTTGACCAAAATGATCATAGGACACCCCAGAGTTTAACTGTCAACTCTGATCAGGTTGTCCACATTGTATTTCAAAATATCAAATCCATCTGATGGATTACCCTGGCCAAGGTTTTGCTAAATTGAAATACAGCGACTCATTCTTCTCCAACTCTTGGAGTGGTCAATCCCATCTCGATCACACTCTGACTTCGTAAGTACATGACTGTGCCCAGAAGCCTTCCGTCCCTGAATTAGAAATTCAGTTAGTCCAGTACCAAAGCACAGTGAGTTGCTTGCAAGTCACTGAGGCGATCTCAGGTCTAAGGGACACTTATACCTATATCCCATCAGAGATATTCTCGACGGTAGAATACTCTGGAGTTGGTCACGTTCAATGATGATGTACCCTTACATCTCACCTGTATGCCATACCAGTGTCTCCACACTCCTTGGTTAAGAGGACAACCAACCCATATGGCCTACAGCGACCTATGCCGGCCAACCACCTTGACACGCGGCACGCGGGGTGCGGCCCTGCATTCACGCACCCACGCCGGTTCGCGTTCCCGATGGGATGCCTGACAGCGGCCCTCTCTTCCGTGATCGGCGCCGAATATCCGATCGACTGACGCCGTATCGTCCGACGCCCGATCTTCTGACACCGACGTAATGACTGACGACAACAAGACGTGGCGTCTGATGCCTGACGCCGACGTGACCTCTGACATCGACTGGACGTCCGGATCGCTGAGCATTCATGAGGCACCTGACATCGGATCATCCGACAGTACGGTCGGATCTACACGTGCGACAAATCCACTCCCAGTCGTCCGGGATTGCTGCCCGAATGGAAGCATCGTCCTGCTCACCACCCGACTTGGGAGTGGAGGGGGGCAACTGTTGGGGATACCCCCCGACCGACTGCCGGAGGGCCCGACCGCCGGAGGGCCCGACCCCCGACCGCCGGAGGGCCCGACCCCCCGACCGACTGACGGAGGGCCCGACTGCCGGAGGGCCCGACCGCCGGAGGCCCGACTGCCGGAGGGCCCGACCGCCGGAGGGCCCGACCCCCGACCAATTGACGACCCGACCGCCTCCGACGGACGACTCCGACTGGCCGATAGACCATCCGACAGTTGGTCAGGGCGACCGACTGACGGATGCCATCAGCGGTTAACTACCGACCAGTCTACGGCCCATCGCCAGTCGGGGGTATGTCGGGCGTAACCATCCCGACCGACTGAACTCGGGGGCCTGAGGCCCGACTTACATGATGCTCGCCGACCAGTGGAGGGGCCCGACACCACTTGACTGACTACCGACTTTGGGTCGGTCGGCTCCTCCAATTACCGTACAGCCGTCAGACGTTGTCAGCCCTGACACGGACAGGCGGCACAGTTACCTAGGGGCATTGTCCCGTCGAGAGCCGGGTCAACCCTGGTGATTGGACGGCCGCACGACGACATGACGTTTTCACGGCGGCTCTGACAGCCCACAGTGAGTTGACAGTTCCTCACTTGTCCGCGCCATTAATGACGGCGCCATACCTAGCTCCACTATATATACCAGGGAAGGCAACAGTGCAAGGGGGATCCGCCCGTCTCTCCCAGATACGCAGGCTCGCTCCTCTCCCCCTCTCTCTCTCTCTCTCTCTTCCCCAGAGCTCTCTGTCTGCATTTCACTGTTGCCCAGTCACCTCTCTGACTTGACCGTCGGAGGGTCCCCGCCGGAGCCGCCTCCGGTCAGTGCGGACTTCCTTTTGCAGGTGCACGCTTCCCGACGATCGGGCGACGAGATGATTGGCCGCAACAGATTGGCATGCCAGGTAGGGGTGGTCTGCATGACAAAGACAAGAGCTCAACGATCGAGAGTCACTGGGTCGGCGAGGCACTCTTCCCGCCGGGAAGAGGCCTCCCCGCCCCCCCGGCGGCGGAGCCTAGCTCTCCGCACCCTGCAGTGACCACGGAGGCCCAGATTGCGGCCATCGTACGGCAGATGACCGTACTGACCGATGCAGTCAAAAGCCTCCAGCAGCAGCCGGCGGCCCGACCTATGCCTTCCAGGAGCAGCCGCCGACGGTCGCGCCGACCCTTGTCGCCTCCATGCGAGCGCTCCCAACAGCGCTCCCACGGAGAGGAGGAGGGACGACCACGGTGCGACGACCGACGGTCCCAGCGGCCCTCTCCTTCCCCGTTGGAACGGGCAAGGAAGGAGAAGCGGCCGCGCACACCGTCGGCCTCTCTCTCAGAATCTTCCGGAGGCTCCACCCCTGGGGTCTCCCAGCATCGACGAGCGGATGACTACGAGCGACGGTTCGAGGAAATCGACCGCCGACTCGCCCAACTGCAGATGGATGGTCAGAGGTCTTCGAACAACGTCGACTTCCAGATCGCCCAACCTCTCTCCCGACTGGTCCTCGACGAGCCAATTCCCAGTCGGTTCAAGATGCCGCACGTGGAGCCATACGATGGCTCCACCGACCTGGTCGACCACCTCGAGAGCTACAAAGCTCTCATGATGATTCAAGGGGCAACCGACGCTCTTTTCTGCATCGGCTTCCCCGCTACGCTCCGCAAGGCTGCCAGGGCTTGGTACTCCGGTCTTCGATCGGGCAGCATCCATTCCTTTGCGCAGCTCGAGCACTCATTCGTGGCCCATTTCAGCACTAGCTGAAAGCCGCCGCGAACGTCGGACAGCCTTTTTTCCCTCAAGCAGGGGGAAAACGAGACGCTCCGACACTTCGTGGCGCGATTCAACGTGGCCACGCTCGAGGTCCGGGACCTCAACGAAGACATGGCAGTTTCAGCCATGAAGCGGGGCCTGAGGTCGTCCCGATTTACTTATTCTCTGGACAAGACCCTCCCCCGAACATACGCTGAGCTACTGGAGCGCGCATACAAGTATATGCGTGCGGACGAAGGAGCATCCGACCGATGCTTGGTGGAGCCCAGGGGTCCGAAGGAGAAGCAGAGAAAAGGTCGGGAGCCCGCCGAACCCAGCAGGCCCCCGACCAATAGTCGGCTTTCTCCACCCCGACAGATCCAAAAATCACCCCAGCGACAGACCCCGAGGCCGGTGCGTCCCAGGTATGACTCCTACACTCCTCTCTCCGCTCCCCGTGCGCAGATCCTGATGGAGATTGAGGGGGAAGAATACCTGCGACGGCCTCCGCCTCTGAAGGCAAAGGGCCTCGACCATCGGAAGTACTGCCGGTTCCATCGGAGCCACGGCCACGACACCGAGCGGTGCATCCAGTTGAAGGATGAGATCGAAAATCTCATCCGTCGGGGGTATCTCGGCAAATTTCGGAAGGGTCCGCCGACCCAACCGATTGCCGATCGACGCCCCCAGCCGACTGAAGAGGCGCCGACTAACCAGCCGACGGCCGAAGTCATCAACATGATCTCCAAGCGGCTGGGACCGGGGACGTCTACAGAGGGGGAGCCGACGAAAAAGCCACGCCCGGACGACGTAATCACTTTCACAGAAGACGACGCTCGGGACATCCAGACTCCCCACGACGACGCTGTTGTTGTGTTTGCGACAATAGCCAATTATGATGTAAAACGAATTTTTGTTGATAATGGAAGTTCGACAAATGTTTTGTTTTACTCGACCTTCTCCCGAATGCGACTGTCAACTGACCGACTTAGGAGGATCCCTGTGCCCCTGATCGGCTTTGCCGGAGACACCGTCACGACAGAGGGAGAAATTACCCTGCCCGTGACAGTCGGCACCGAACCACGGCAAAGTACGGTCTCCCTCACTTTCGCAGTCGCCCAAGTTCCTTCGACCTACAACGCCATACTCGAGCGACCCGGATTGAACGCCCTCAAGGCGATCATCTCGACGTACCATCTCCTTGTTCGATTCCCGACCAAAAATGGAGTCGGGGAGGTGCGCGGAGATCAACAGCTCGCTCGGCGATGCTTCCAAATCTCCGCTCAAAACGACAGGACGAAGGATCCTCTGACAATCGACAAATTGGACCAAAGGGAGGAGGAAGAACGGGGTCTGCCCGCCAAGCAGCTCGAGGCAATCCCGATTGAAGAAAATCCTGACAGGAAAGTTTGGGTCGGGTCTCAATTGCCCGACACCGAACGTCACCGACTGGCAGAGCTGCTGACGGCCAACGCCGACATATTCGCTTGGTCGGCGGCGAATATGTCGGGCATTCCCCCAGAAACAATTACTCACCGACTCAACATCGACCCGACGGTAAAGCCGGTGAGGCAGAAGAAAAGGTCCTTCGCCCCAGAAAGGCAGAAGGCCATCGACGAAGAAGTGGACAAGCTGCTCGAAGCAGGCTTCATTCGAGAATCCACGTATCCCGATTGGCTCGCCAATGTTGTCATGGTCAAGAAAGCCAACGGGAAGTGGAGGATCTGCATCGACTATACCGACCTCAACCGAGCCTGCCCGAAGGATAGCTTCCAACTTCCGAAGATCGACCAGCTGGTGGATGCGACGTCCGAATTTCGACTGCTCAGCTTCATGGACGCCTTCGCCAGGTACAACCAGATCCAGATGGCGCCTGAAGACGAGGAGCACACCGCGTTCGTGACTCCCAAGGGCCTCTACTGTTATCGAGTGATGCCCTTCGGATTGAAGAATGCCGGCGCCACTTACCAGCGACTCGTCAATAAGGTCTTCAAAGACCAGATCGGGCGTAACATGGAGGTGTACGTGGACGACATGCTAGTGAAGAGCACGCAGATCCCGGACCATGTTCGGGATCTCGAGGAGACCTTCCGCACCCTTCGACGACACCGAATGAAGCTCAACCCGACCAAATGTGCTTTCGGGGTGACCTCAGGAAAGTTCCTCGGATTCCTCGTTTCTCAGAGAGGGATCGAGGCCAACCCTGAGAAGATAAAGGCAATCCTCGACATGCATCATCCAAACACCAAGAAGGAGGTCCAACAGCTGAACGGAAAAATCGTCGCTCTTAGCCGATTCATTTTCCGATCGGCTGAAAGGTGCCTCCCGTTCTTCAAGACTCTGCGTCAGGCGAACGGTTTTTCTTGGTCGGATGAGTGCGAACAGGCCTTTGAAGACCTGAAGAGGTACTTGGCTTCCCCACCGCTGCTCGTAAAGCCGCAAGTCGGGGAGACCTTGTATCTCTACTTGGCCACATTTTTCGAGGCGATCAGTTTGGTGCTTGTTCGGGAAAACGAGTGCCGAACTCATCAGCCCATCTACTACACTAGCAAAGTGCTCCACGGAGCCGAAGCCAGATACTCGGAGACGGAAAAGATGATTTTCGCCCTGACCGTCTCCGCGCAACGGCTTCGACCATACTTCCAGGCCCACGCCATCGTGGTACTCACCAACCAGCCCCTGAGGGCCATACTGCACCGACCCGACACATCGGGACGACTCGCTAAGTGGGCAATGAAGCTTAGCGAGTTCGACATTCAGTACCGACCAAGGCCTACCTTGAAGGCTCAGGTCTTGGCCGACTTCATCGCCAAATGCCCAACGACCGACCGAGGGTCGGGAGCTGAAGACCCGAGATGAGATACGGTCTCTGAGCCAGACCCGATCTCCACCTGGGTACTCCACATCGACGGAGCCTCCAACGCTCATGGAAGCGGGGCCGGACTCCTGCTCACGAATTCGGATGGGGTAGTCACTGAATACGCCCTCCGGTTCGATTTCAAGGCCTCCAACAATCAAGCTGAATACGAGGCACTCCTCGCGGGCTTGAGGATGGCGAGGGAACTGGGCATCGACAGCCTCCGGGCATTCTCCGACTCTCAGCTGATCGTGGGGCAGGTCAAGGGCAACTTTGAGGTGCGAGATCCGACCATGATCAAGTACCTTCAGAAGGTAAAGGACCTCATGGCGCGCCTCCAGTATTTCGAGATCTCCCACATCCCCAGATCGGAGAATGCCCGCACCGATGCTCTCTCCAGATTGGCAACGTCGGCCTATGACTCCTTGGGTCGGACGTTCGTCGAAAATCTCCAGCAGCCGAGCATCGATCGGGTCGAAGAAGTGCAGCAGCTAACGTCCGAACCAAGTTGGATGGACCCGATCGTCCAGTACCTCACCGACGGGACCGTCCGAAGATCCCGCGGAGGCCAAGCGACTCCGATGGTCGGCGTCGCAATATGTGATCATGGACGGCCGACTCTACAAGAGGTCGTTCTCCCTCCCTCTGCTCAAGTGCTTGGGACCGGCCGACGCCGACTACGCTCTCCGAGAGGTTCATGAAGGAATTTGTGGGAATCACTTGGGGGGCAAGTCCTTAGCCTTCAAAGTCTTGCGACAAGGCTACTACTGGCCGACCATGAGGAAGGATGCGACAGAGTTGGTCCGAAGGTGCGAGCCATGCCAGAAGTATGCCAATGTTCAGCACCAACCGGCCAGCCAAATCGCTCCCATTGTCGCTCCGTGCCCTTCGCTCAGTGGGGAGTCGATATTCTCGGCCCCTTCCCACCGGCGTCGGGCCAGAGGAAGTTTATCGTTGTCGCCATCGACTACTTCATGAAGTGGGTCGAGGCCGAGCCCTTGGCGCAGATCACTGAGCGGAAGATGGAGGACTTCATCCAAAAGTCCATCATCTTCAGGTTCGGATTGCCGCACACCATCATCACTGACAACGGACGGCAATTCGACAACCAAGACTTCAAAGACTTCTGCACCAGGTTCCATATCCGTCATCGACTGACTTCAGTCGGGCACCCGCAGTCCAACGGTGAGGTTGAGGTGACTAACCGAACCTTGCTCCATGGACTCAAGACCCGACTGAACGAAGCCAAAGGTCTCTGGGTCGACGAGCTGGGCTCCGTTCTGTGGGCTTACCAAACGACCCCCGCATCCCGACCGGGGAGTCGCCGTTCAGTTTGGCCTACGGGACAGACGCTATGATCCCGCTCGAGATTGGCCTCCCATCTTCAAGGGTCGAGCAGTACCAAGAGCCAGACAACTCTGAAAGTCAGAGGGCCGACCTAGACCTTCTCCCCGAACTACGAGATGAGGCTCAAATCCGAATGGCCTCATACCGACAGAGGGTCGCCCGGTATTACAACGCCAAGGTCAGACCAAAGCTCTTCAAGCCTGGCGACCTGGTCTTGAGGAAGGCAGAAGTGTCGAAGCCCTTGGACCAAGGGAAGCTGGCTCCCAACTGGGAAGGACCCTACAAGGTTGCTGATACCTTCGGGCCGAGAGCCTATCGGCTGGAGACCCTTGAGGGGAAGCCCATTCCCCGGACTTGGAACGCCGACAACTTGAGGCTGTATTACCAGTGAATTCTGTAATTCAATTGTCGGATACAAGTTCAGTTTGAAAAATTGGAGTTCTAACTCTTCGACTACTGATCGGCGCTCAGCCCCGACGCATCGACGCGGACCTGGCACCGACGACACATCGGGCCCTTACACGGACCGATGCATCTACAATGACGGGAGTCAATACCCCTTCGACGACTCGTCGGGCCTTCACAAGGACCACGGACTCTTATGAACGGGAGTTACGCTCCTTCGACTTTCGGCAACACATCCGCCCTGACAAAGGCCGATGCAGCTATTGCGACGGAAGTTCATACTCCTTCTACGGTCGAATTTTCGGGCAGAATCCATCGGCCGACTGGCCGATCGGGCCCCGACCGAAGAAAGGCTAAAAGCCCACGCGACTATTGCCGCGACTTCCGACCAGGCTACGGCCGGTCGAGGATATTCGGCTTACCACCGTCTATCACACGACGCGACCTTAGTCGCACACACGACCGGCCTTAGTCGCACACACGACTCGCCGACCGACCTACGGCCGACTGAATGACATTCGGCTTGCCACCGTCTGTCAAAAGACATGGAACCCGACGCAAGAGCATGGGGACCCGACTTACTATCGTACCCCCGACACTGCACCGGACGATGATCACTAAGTGCATCTACGGAAGTCCGGCTGCTGAACCTTTGCCAGGTTCGGTTGGATCCCGACTCAATAGATGCACCCGACTGACGGCTTCGACTATTGGAAGCCGACCCAAAGTCGGGACCCATTCCACTTTCAGGGCTATGCGAGTTGTCGGATCCTACCGACTCATGTGAGTTGTGGCTTACTTGAGTTGGCGACTAAAGTTCGACCATCGCAGCTATAGCCGGCATTACAAACAACAAGGAAGAAGGAAAGAAGTTTCATTCATTGATGAAAAGAATTACAGAGTCGGGTCGAGGCCCATACATTATTTTCAAAAGACAAAAAGTAAAGATGTCGGTGGGGCCGATCACCCGTCCTAGTCGATCTCTTCGACCGACGGAGGATCGGGGATGATCGGCGTCTCGGCCATAAGCGACGCTGGTCGGCCGCCGAGGGATGGGCTTCGGTCGGCAAAGGAACTTCAGTCGGCACCTGCTCCGGGACGGCCTCCTCCACCATGATAGCCTCCCGACGCTGGTCGGTCATCTCTTCCGTTCCTTCTCCTTCGACCCCTTCCTCCTCGGCTAGCGGCGGACGATGCGGCTGACGTCCAACTCCGGGTACAAGGCGTGGACGCGTCCCGACTGTCCTCGAACCCCGACCCGGTATGAGGCGAAGCCCGATTCGAGCATCTCCTCCCGGTATCGATCGGAGGACCGAAAGTCCTCCACCGCCCGTTCGACCGACTCCCTCGCCGACAATGCCTCGTCCTCAGCTCGGGCGAGCTCCTCCTCGCCGACTCCGCCTCGACCTTTGCCATTTCGACGTCGATCTGGGCGATGGACAGCTCCTCTTCGGCTTCTGCGAGCTTCTCCAGCTGACCCGAAGTTGCTCGCGTTCCCCTTGAGTTCGGCAGTTGCACCATCCCGTTCGCATCGAAGACGACGCACGGCCCGACCTTTGTGCTGGCCTCCTTCTTGGCCACTGTAGTTCGACCCAAGCCGGGAGACCTCGTCGACTAACTTGGCCTCCCGGTCGGCCGACTGCTGGAGTTGTTCGCCAACATCGCCCTCTCAGCTTCGGCCGCACCACTTCTCCTTGAAGGCTGCCCGAACGTTGCGAACCTTCGGTACCCGGCCTCAAGTTCGGACATTGTGAAGATCAGCTGCCGATCAAAAAGCATCGTCAGAATCGCATGACAAGAAAAATTCTAAGTCAAAAATGGTGACGCGAGCTTACCTCAACCATCGTCGGGTAGAACCGCGACAGCATCTCGGTCACCTGCCGAGACCGCAGCGATTCTACGTCGGCTGGGAGGAGATCCCTTGGCACAACCTCCTCGCAAGGTTGTGTCGGCCAACGCCGACGCACCCTCGGTAGTATGCGCTGGGAGGCATTGAGCGACTCCCCGACCTATCCTCCTCCTCGGGCTCCATCGGGCTTTCCCCCGATCAGCTGCCCCGACCGACGGACTGCAGCACGGCACGCTGGAGTTTGAGCCGGCGCCCCCCGTTGCGCCAGCGGACGCCGCCGGGTGATGTTCGGCTTCCCGAACGTCGTCCGCTCCACCCGCACCGGCGAACCACCGATACTTCTTCGGCCACCTCCTCAGTCGCCCCTCCTCAGCTGGACCGTCGGAGCCACGAGGGCTATGACCGGCTCCGACTGGTCGGTCGCCGATGCCTCGACGGTTGCGGAGCTGGGGTCGGTTTTTTGCAGGGCGCGAAGGCCGCCCCTACGCTGGCCTCTTCCTCATGGCGAACTGCCAAATTCGCATCAGTCGGCCTCATCCTCGGTGGTCCCTGCAATACTGACAAGAGATTAATGGCTGGCCAAAAGCCGACCAAAAACGACAAAAAGGAAGCCGGAGGATCGGCGATACCTATTCGGGGACCAGACTCAAGCCGGCGTCATAGAGAGCTTGTTCGTAACAAGCTCCCTCTGCTTCGGTACCGACATGTCCTTCAGCGTGGAAGTCCTCCCGTCGTCCACATCCACCCGACTGTTGTCGTTGGCCTCTGTTCGGGTATACCCCAACGAGAAGGAAAGCCCCAAGAGAAGAGAGAAACAAAGAAAAACTGGTTCTTCCATCCGTAATGGACGATGGAAGACCAGTTATGAAAGCGAGACCCTTCGAGGGTTGAAGAGCCACCACCCTCGGGCTTTAGGTGGGTCGGAGCACAAAGAAGGCCCGGAAGAGTGAAAGCGGGGTTGGTCGGCAAGAGCTACACAACAGCGCGAAAGAAATGATTAACCGAACAGAGTTCGGTGCCAGTTGCGCCGACAGAGTCCGTAGTAGTCAAGCAGATTCCGGACGAACTCCGAAATCGGAAGTCGAAGACCCGCGCGAAGGTCTTCGACGTACAGCGCCAGATCGTCAGGCGGAGGTTGTTGACCCGACCGCCGGCCCTGAGGGAGAGCCGAAACTGCTCCGGGATGCGATAGTGCTCCCGAAGCTGATCGACGTTCGGCCCCGAAGCGAGAGACCTCATCTTCCGGAGCGATCGGAGTCGTCGTCGGGTTCCCCGATCGAGCTCCCTGAGTCGGTTTCCTGGTCATTATGCAGGGACCGAAAGGGAAGAAAGAGAAGGAAGGAAGGAAGAAGGAAAAGGGGGACCACGAACTGGATGGACCCTCCGCAGCGAAGAAGAGCTCTGCCCGCGACGACTGAAAAATCGCCCGGACAGAGTTTCCCCAGCGAAATGTTGCAAATGTGGGTCAGGGTCCGGGAGGTCCTATATATATAGGGCCGACCGACGGCCGAGATCCTTCCGCGCCGACCGAAGACCTGCAGATGCGCGACGCGTGGCGCCCCCGGTTGGCGGAGATTCGGCGCGCCCCGCCCCGGGACGGCCGCACCGCCCGCATTAAATGCCGGAGGGGCGCCGGCCAACCACCTTGACACGCGGCACGCGGGGCGCGGCCCGCATTCACGCCCCGCGCCGGTTCGCGTTCCCGATGGGACGCCTGACAGCGGCCCTCTCTCCGCGATCGGCGCCGAATATCCGATCGACTGACGCCGTATCGTCCGGCGCCCGATCTTCTGACACCGACGTAACGACTGACGACGACAAGACGTGGCGTCTGACACCTGACGCCGACGTGACTCTGACATCGACTGGACGTCCGGATCGCTGGCATTCATGAGGCGTCTGACATCGGATCATCCGCAGTACGGTCGGATCTACACGTGCGACAAATCCACTCCCAGTCGTCCGGGATTGCTGCCCGAATGGAAGCATCGGCCAGCTCACCACCCGACTTAGGAGTGGAGGGGGGCAACTGTTGGGGATACCCCCGACCGACTCGGACCGACTGCCGGAGGGCCCGACCGCCGGAGGCCACCGCGCCGCCGCCGGAGGCCCGACCGCCGGAGGGCCCGACCCCCGACCCTGCGGCCGACCGCCTCCGACGGACGACTCCGACTGGCCGATAGACCGACCGATCGTCGGTCGGGGCGACCGACTGACGGATGCCATCAGCGGTAACTACCGCCGTCCAACGGCCCATCGCCGACGGGGTATGTCGGGCGTATCCATCCCGACCGACTGAACCCGGGTGATGGCCGACTTACATGATGCTCGCCGACCAATGGAGGGGCCCGACACCACTTGCTGGCTACCGACTTTGGGTCGGTCGGCTCCTCCAACCGTACAGCCGCCAGACGTTGTCAGCTCTGACACGGACATGCGGCACAGTTACCTAGGGGCATTGTCCCGCCGAGAGCCGGGTCAACCCTGGTGATTAGACGGCCGCACGGCGACATGACGTTTTCACGCGGCTCTGACAGCCCACAGTGAGTTGACAGTTCCTCACTTGTCCGCGCCATTAATGACGGCGCCATACCTAGCTCCACTATATATACCGGGAAGGCAACAGTGCAAGGGATCGCCCGTCTCTCCCAATACGCAGGCTCGCTCCTCTCTCTCTCTCTCTCTCTTTCTCAGAGCTCTCTGTCTGCATTTCACTGTTGCCCAGTCACCTCTCTGACTTGACCGTCGGAGGGTCCCCGCCGGAGCCGCCTCCGGTCAGTGCGGACTTCTTTTGCAGGTGCACGCTTCCCGGCGATCGGGCGACGAGCGATTGGCCGCAACAAG